>NW_026962656.1:0-266578 GCF_032445375.1 Bacillus rossius redtenbacheri | reverse complement strand
TAGGCAATTAGGCAGTTAGATAGGCAGGCAATTAGGCAGGCAAATAGGCAGAAAATTAGGCAGGCAATTAAGCAGGCAATTAGGCAGTTTATTAAGCAGGCAATTAGGCAGTTAATAAGGCAGGCAATTAAAAGTAAATTAGGCAGGCAAGCAATTAGGCAGGCAATTAGGCAGTTAATTAGGCAGGCAATTAATCAGATAATTAGGCAGGCAATTAGTCAAGCAATTAAGCAGGCAATTAAGGAGGCAATTATGCAGTTAATTAGGCAAGTAATTAGGCAGGCAGGCAATTAGGCAGGCACGCAATTAGGCATGCAATATGGCAGTAAATTGGGCAAGCATGCAATTTGGCAGGTAATTAAGCAGGCAATTAGGCAGGCAATTAGGCAGGCAATTAGGCAGGCAATTAGGCAGTTAATAAGGCAAGCAATTGTGAAGTCAATTAGGCAGGCAATTAGGCAGGTAGGCAGGCAATTAGGTAGGCAATTAGGTAAACAATTAGGCAGGCATTTAAGCAGTTAATTATGCAGGCAATTAGGCATTTAATTAGGCAGATAATTAGGTATGCAATGAGGCAGGCAATGTGGCAGGCAATTAGGCAGGTAGGTAATTAGTCAGGTAATTAGGCAGGCAATTAAGCAGGCAATTAGGCAGTTAATAAGGCAAGCAATTAGGCAGGCAGCCATAAGGCAGGCAGGTAATTAGGCAGGCAATTAAGCAGTTAGTAAGGCAGGCAATTAAGCAGTTAGTAAGGCAGGCAAGCAATTTGGCAGGTAAGTAGGCAGGCAATAAGGCAAGTTATAAGCCAGACAATTAAGGAGGCAATTAGGCAGTTAATTAGGCAAGCAATTAGGCATGCAATTAAGCAGTAAATTGGGCAAGCATGCAATTTGGCAGACAATTAGGCAGGCAATTAGGCAGTTAATTAAGCAGGCAATTAGGCAGTTAATAAGGCAGGCAATTAAAAGTCAATTAGGCAGGCAAGCAATTAGGCAGGCAATTAGGCAGTTAATTAGGCAGGCAATTAATCAGATAATTAGGCAGGCAATTAGTCAAGCAATTAAGCAGGCAATTAAGGAGGCAATTATGCAGTTAATTAGGCAAGCAATTAGGCAGGCAGGCAATTAGGCAGGCAAGCAATTAGGCATGCAATATGGCAGTAAATTGGGAAAGCATGCAATTTGGCAGGTAATTAAGCAGGCAATTAGGCATGCAATTAGGCAGGCAATTAGGCAGGCAATTAGGCTGTTAATAAGGCAAGCAATTATGAAGTCAATTAGGCAGACAATTAGGCAGGTAGGCAGGCAATTAGGTAGGCAATTAAGTAAACAATTAGGCAGGCAATTAAGCAGTTAATTATGCAGGCAATTAGGCAGGCAAGCAATTAGGCAGGCAATTAGGCAGTTGTTTAGGCAGGCAATAAGGCAGTAATTAGACCCTAGTTAGGCAGGCTATTAAGCAGGTAATTAGGCAGGCAAATAAGTAGTTCATTAGGCAACTGACAATTTTTAGGTAAGTAGGCAGGCAATTAGGCAGGCATCTAGGCAGGCAATAAGGCAGGCAATAAGGCAGTTAATTAGACAGACAATTAGGCAGTTAATTAGGCAGGCAAGTAGGCAGGTAATTAGGCACGCAATTAGGTAGTTAATTAGGCAGGCAATTAGGCAGGCAATTAGGCAGTTAATTAGGCAGGCAATTAGGCAGGCAATGAGGCAGGCGATTAGGCAGTTAATTAGGCAGGCAATTAGGCAATTAATTAGGCAGGCAAATTAGCAGGGAATTAAGCAGTTAATTAGGCATGCAATTAGACAGATGATTAGGCAGGCAATTAGGCAGGCAATTAAGCAGGCAATTAAGGAGGCAATTATGCAGTTAATTAGGCAAGAAATTAGGCAGGCAGGCAATTAGGCATGCAATTAAGCTGTAAATTGGGCAAGCATGCAATTTGGCAGGTTATTAGGCAGGCAATAAGGCAAGCAATAAGGCAGATAATTAACAAGGCAATTAGGCAGTTAATTAGGCTAGCAATTAGAAGGCAAGGAATAAGGCAGGCAGGTAATTAGGCAGGCAATTAAGCAGTTAGTTAGGCAGGCAAGCAATTTGGCAGGTAATTAGGCAGGCAATAAGGCAAGCAATTAGCAGGCTATTAAGGAGGCAATTAGGCAGTTAATTAAGCAAGCAATTTGGCAGGCAGGCAATTAGGCAAACAGGCAATTAGGCATGCAATTAAGCAGTTAATTGGGCAAGTAGGCAATTTGGCAGGTAATTAGGCTAGCAATTAGAAGGCAAGCAATAAGGCAGGCAGGTAAATAGACAGGCAATTAAGCAGTTAGTTAGGCAGGCAAGCAATTTGGCAGGTAATTAGGCAGGCAATAATGCATGCAATTAGGCAGGCATTTAAGCAGTTAAAAAGGCAGGCAATTATGAAGTCAATTCGACAGGCAATTAGGCATCAAGGAAGGCAATTAAATAGGCAATTAGGTGAACAATTAGGGAGGAAATTATGCAGGCAATTAGGCAGTTAATTAGGCAGGCAATTAGGCAGTTTATAAGGCAGGCAATTATGAAGTCAATTAGGCAGGCAATTATGCAGGAAGGCAGGCAATTAGGTAGGCATTTAGGAAGGCAATTAGGCAGGCAAGCAATTAGGCAAGCAGTAAGGCAGTTAATTAGGCAGTTAATTAGGCAGGTAATTAGGCAGGCAATTAGGCAGGCTATAAGGCAGTTAATAAAGCAGTTAATAAGGAAGGCAATTAGGCAGGCAATTAGGCAGTTTATTAAGCAGGCAATTAGGCAGTTAATAAGGCAAGGAATTATGAAGTCAATTAGGCAGGCAATTAGGCAGGAAGTCAGGCATTTAGGTAGGCAATTAGAAGGCAATTAGGCAGGCAATTAAGCAGGCAATTAGGCAGGCAATAAGGTAGGCAATTAGGCAGTTAATAAGGCGTCAATTAGGTAGGCAATTAGGCAGGCAATAAGGCAGGCAATTAGGCAAGCAATTAAGCAGGCAAGTAGACAGGCAATTAGGCAGGTAATTAAGCAGGCAATAAGGCAGTTAATTAGGCAAGCAATTAGGCAGGCAGGCAATTAGGCAGGCAGGCAATTAGGCATGCAATTAAGCAGTTAATTTGGCAAGCAGGTAATTTGGCAGGTAATTAGGCAGTTAATAAGGCAGGCAATATGAAGTCAATTAGGCAGGCAATTAGGCAGGAAGGCAGGCAATTTGGTAGGCAATTAGGTAAACAATTAGGCAGGCAATTAGGCAGGCAATTAGGCAGGCAATTAGGCAGGCAATTAGGCAGGCAATTAAGCAGGCAATTAGGCAGTTAATTAGATAGTCAATAAGGCATTTATCAAGGCAGGCAATTATGAAGTCAATTAGGCAGGCTATTAGGCAGGAAGGCAGCCAATTAGGTAGGCAATTAGGTAGGCAATTAGGCAGGCAAGCAGATATGCAGGCAGTAATGCAGTTAATTAGGCTGGCAAATAGGCAGTTATTTGAGCAGGCAATTAGGCAGTTAATTGAACAGGCAATTAGGCAGGCAATTAGGCAGGTAATTAGGCAAGCAGGCAATTAGGCATGCAATTAAGCAGTTAATTGGACAAGCTGGCAATTTAGCAGGTAATAAGGCAGGCAATTAGGCAGGCAATTAGGCAGGCAATTAAGCAGGCAATTAGGAAGGCAATAAGGCAGGCAATTATGCAGTTAATTAGGCAGGTAATTAGCAGTTAATAAGGCAGGCAATTATGAAGTCAATTAGGCAAACAATTAGGCAAAAAGGCAGGCAATAAGGTAGGCAATTTGGTAGGCAATTAGGCAGGCAAGCAATTAGGCAGGCAGTAAGGCAGTTAATTAGGCTGGCAAATAGGCAGTTATTTGAGCAGGCAATTAGGCAGTTAATTGAACAGGCAATTAGGCAGTTAATTAAGCAGGCAATTAGGCAGTTAATAAGGCAGGCAATTATGAAGTCAACTAGGCAGGCAATTAGGCATGGAAACAGGCATTTAGGTAGGCAATTAGGAAGGCAATTAGGTAAGAAATTTGGTAGGCAATTAGACAGGCAAGCAATTAGGCAGGCAATAAGGCAGGCAATTAGGCAGAAAATTAGGCAGGCAATAAGGCAGGCAATAAGGCAGATGATTAGGCAAGCAATAAGCAGGCAATTAGGCAAGCAAATAGGAAGGCAATTAGGCAGGCAATTAAACAGGCAATTAAACAGGCAATTTGGCAGGTAATAAGGCAGGCAATTAGGCAGGCAAGCAATTAGGCAAGCAGCAAGACAGTTAATTAGGCAGTTAATTAGGCAGGCAATTAGGCAGTTACTTAGGCAGTTAATTAGGCAGGCAATTAGGCAGGTTATTATGCAAGCAATTAAGCAGGCAATTAGGCAGTTAATTAGGCAGGCAATTAAGCAGGCAATTAAGCAGTTAATTAGGCAAGCAATTAAGCAGGCAAGCAATAAGGCAGGCAGGTAATTAGGCAGGCAATTAAGCAGTTTATTAGGCAGGCAAGCAATTTTGGCAGGTAATTAGGCAGGCAATAAGGCAAGCAATTAGGCAGACAATTAAGGAGGCAATTAGGCAGTTAATTAGGCAAGCAATTAGGCAGGCAAGCAATAAGGCAGGCAGGTAATTAGGCAGGCAATTAAGCAGTTAGTTAGGCAGGCAAGCAATTTGGCAGGTAATTAGGCAGGCAATAAGGCAAGCAATTAAGCAGGCAATTAAGGAGGCAATTATGCAGTTAATTAGGCAAACAATTAGGCAGGTAGGCAATTAGGCATGCAATTAAGCTGTAAAATGGGCAAGCATGCAATTTGGCAGGTAATTAGGCAGGCAATTTGGCAGGCAATTAGGCAGGCATTTAGGCAGGCAATTAAACAGTTAATAAGGCAAGCAATTATGAAGTCAATTAGAAAGGCAATTAGGCAGGAAGGCAGCCAATTTGGTAGGCAATTAGATAAACAATTAGGCAGGCAATTAGGCAGTTAATTAGGCAGTCAATTAGTCAGTTAATTAGGCAGGCAATTAGGCAGTTAATTATGCAGGCAATAAGGCTGTTAATTAGACAGGCAATTAGGCAGGTAATTAGGCAAGCAATTAGGTAATTAATTAGGCAGGCAATTAAGCAAACAAATAGGCAGGTATACAATTAGGCAGGCAATTAGGTAGCCAAATAGGCAGTTAGCTAGGCGGGCAATTAGGCAGGCAATTAGGCAGGCAATTAGGCAGTAAATTAGGCAGGTAATTAGGCAGGCATGTAGTTAGGCATGCAGGCTATTAGGCAGGCAGGTAATTAGGCAGGCAGGCAATTAGGCAGGTAGGCAATAAGGCAGGCAATTAATCAGGCAATTAAGCAGGCAATAAGGCAGGCAATTAGGCAGATAATTAGGCAAGCCTTTAGGCAGGCAATTAGGCAGGTAATTTGGCAGGCAATTAAGCAGGCAATTTGGCAGGTAATTAGGCAGGCAATTAGGCAGGCGAATAGGCAGGCAATTAGACAGCCAATTAGGCAGGCAATTAGGCAGGCAATAAGACAGGAAATTTGGCAGTTAATTAGGTAGGCAATTGGGCAGTTAATAAGGCAGGCAATTATGAAGTCATTTAGGCATGCAATTAGGCAGGAAGGCAGGCAATTAGGTAGGCAATTAGGAAGGCAATTAGGAAGGCAAGCAATTAGGCAGGCAGTAAGGCAGTTAATTAGGAAGGCAATTAGGCAGATAATTAGGTAAGCAGGCAATTAGGCAGGCAGGCAATCGGCAGGTAGGCAATTAGGCAGGTTATAAGGCAGGCAATTAGGCAGTTAATTAAGCAGGTTATTAGGCTGTTAATAAGGCAAGCAATTAAGCAGGCATGCAATAAGGCAGGCAGGTAATTAGGCAGGCAATTAAGCAGTTAATTAGGCAGGCAAGCAATTTGGCAGGTAATTAGGCAGGCAATAAGGCAAGCAATTAAGCAGGCCATTAAGGAGGCAATTATGCAGTTAATTAGGCAAGCATTTAGGCAGGCACGCAATGAGGCAGGCAATTAGGCATGCAATTAAGCAGTCAATTGGGCAAGCATGCAATTTGGCAGGTTATTAGGCAGGCAATTAGGAAGGCAATTAGGCAAGATATTAGGCATTTAATAAGGCAGATAATTAGGCAGGAAAATAGGCAGGCAATTGGGCAGGCAATTAGTCAGACAGACAGAAAGGCAGGCAATTAGGCAGGTAATTAGGCAGGCAATAAGGCAGGCAAATAGGCAGGCAATTGGGCAGGCAATTAGTCAGACAGACAGAAAGGCAGGCAATTAGGCAGGTAATTAGGCAGGCAATAAGGCAGGCAAATAGGCAGGCAATTAGACAGCCAATTAGGCAGGCAATTAGGCATTTAATTAGGCATGCAATTAGACAGCCAATTAGGCAGGCAATTAGGCTTTTAATTAGGCAGATAATAAGGCAGGCAATTTGGCAGGCAATTAGGCAGGCAATTAGTCAGACAGACAATTAGACAGGCCATTAGGCAGGCAATTAGGCAAGCAATTAGGCAGGTAAAAGGCAAGCAATTAGGCAGACAATTAAGGAGACAATCAGGCAGTTAATTAGGCAAGCAATTAGGCAGGCAATTAGGCAGGTAATTAAGCAGGCAATAAGGCAGGCAAATAGGCATGCAATTAGACAGCCAATTAGGCATTTAATTAGGCAGGCAATAAGGCAGGCAAATAATCAGGCAATTAGACAGCCAATTAGGCAGGCAATTAGGCATTTAATTAGGCAGATAATTAGGCAGGAAATAAAGCAGGAATTTAGGCAGCAATTAGGCAGGCAGACAATTAGGCAGGCAATTATGCAGGCATTTAGGCAGGTAATTAGGCAGGCTATTGGCAGGCAATTAGTCAGGCAATTAGGCAGGCAAATAGTGTGCAGACAATTAGGCAGGCAATCTGGCAGGCAATTAGGCAGTTAATTAGGCAGGAAATTAAGCAGGGAATTAAGCATTTAATTAGACAGGCAATAAGACAGATAATTAAACAGGCAAATAGGCAGGCAATAAGGCAATTAATTAGGCAGGCAATTAGGCAGTTAATTAGGCAAGCAATAATGCGAGCAATTAGGCAGGCAATTAGGCAGGTAATTAGGCAGGCAGATAGGCAGGTAATTTGGCAGGCAATTAGGCAGTTAATAGGACAGGCAATTAGGTAGGCAATGAGGCAGGCAATGTGGCAGGCAATTAGGCAGGTAGGTAATTAGTCAGGCAATTAGACAGGCAATTAAGCAGGCAATTAGGCAGTTAATTAGGCAAGCAATTAGGCAGGCAAGCAATAAGGCAGGCAGGTAATTAGGCAGGCAGTTAAGCAGTTAGTTAGGCAGGCAAGCAATTAGGCAGGTAATTAGGCAGGCAATAATGCAAAAATTAAGCGGGCAATTAAGGAGGCAATTATGCAATTAATTAGGCAAGCAATTAGGCAGGCAGGCAATTAGGCATGCAATTAAGCAGTAAATTGAGAAAGCATGCAATTTGGCAGGTAATTAGGCAGGAAATTAGGCAGGCAATTAGGCAGGCAATTAGGCAGTTAATAAGGTAAGCAATTATGAAGTCAATTAGGCAGGCAATTAGGCAGGAAGTCAGGTATTTAGGTAGGCAATTAGGAAGGCAATTAGGCAGGCAATTAAGCAGGCAATTAGGCAGGCAATAAGGTAGGCAATTAGGCAGTTAATAAGGCGGGCAATTAGGTAGGCAATTAGGCAGGCAATAAGGCAGGCAATTAGGCAAGCAATTAAGCAGGCAAGTAGACAGGCAATTAGGCAGGTAATTAAGCAGGAAATAAGGCAGTTAATTAGGCAAGCAATTAAGCATGCAAGCAATAAGGCAGGCAGGAAATTAGGCAGGCAATTAAGCAGTTAATTAGGCAGGCAAGTCATTTGGCAGGTAATTAGGCAGGCAATAAGGCAAGCAATTAAGCAGGCAATTAGGCAGTTAATTAGGCAAGCAATTAGGCAGGCAGGCAATTAGGCAGGCAGGCAATTAGGCATGCAATTAAGCTGTTAATTTGGCAAGCAGGTAATTTGGCAGGTAATTAGGCAGTTAATAAGGCAGGCAATATGAAGTCAATTAGGCAGGCAATTAGGCAGGAAGGCAGGCAATTTGGTAGGCAATTAGGTAAACAATTAGGCAGGCAATTAGGCAGGCAATTAGGCAGGCAATTAGGCAGGCAATTAAGCAGGCAATTAGGCAGGCAGGCAATTAGGCAGGCAGGTAATTAGGTAGGCAATTAGGCAGTTAATTAGGCAGGCAAGCAATTTGGCAGGTAATTAGGCAGGCAATAAGGCAAGCAATTAAGCAGGCAATTAGGCAGTTAATTTAGACAGGCATTTAGGTAGGGCAATTAGCCAGTTAATTAGGCAGGCTTTTAGGCAGGCATTTAGGCAAACAAATATGCAGGCATACAATTAGGCAGGAGGTTAAGTAGGAAATTAGGCAGTTAGATAGGCGGGCAATTAGGCAGGCAATTAGGCAGGCAATTAGGCATAAAATAAGGTAGGTAATTAGGCAGGCATGCAATTAGGCATGCAGGCAATTAGGCAGGCAGGCAATTAGACAGGCAGGCAATTAGGCAGGTAGGCAATAAGGCAGGCAATTAATCAGACAATTAAGCAGGAAATTAGGCAGGTTGGCTATTAGGCAGGCAATTAAGCAGGCAATAAGGCTATTAATTAGACAGGCAATAAGGCATGCAATAAAGCAGTTAATAAGGCAGGCAATTAGGCTGGCAATTAGGCAGTAAATTGAGCAGCCATTAGGCAGTTAATTGAACAGGCAATTAGGCAGGCAATAAGGCAATATATTAAGCAGTTAATTAGGCAGGCAGGCAATTTGGCAGGTAATAAGGCAGGCAATAAGGCAGGCTATAAGGCAGGCAATTAAACAGTTAATAAAGCAGTTAATTAGGCAGGCAGGCAATTTGGCAGGTAATTAGGCAGGCAATTAGGCAGGCTATCAGGCAGGCAATTAGGCAGTTAATAAAGCAGTTAATAAGGCAGGCAATTAGGCAGAGAATTAGGCAGTCAAATTGGCAGGATTTAAGCAGGCAATTAGGCAGGCAATTAGGCAGTAAATTATGCAGGAAATTAGGCAGGCAGGCAATTAGGCGGGCAGGCAATTAGGCAGGCAGGATATTAGGCAGGCAGTTAATTAGGTAGGTATTAGGCAGTTAATTATGCAGGCAAGCAATTTGGCAGGTAATTAGGCAGGCAATAAGGCAAGCAATTAAGCAGGCCATTAAGGAGGCAATTATGCAGTTAATTAGGCAAGCATTTAGGCAGGCACGCAATGAGGCAGGCAATTAGGCATGCAATTAAGCAGTCAATTGGGCAAGCATGCAATTTGGCAGGTTATTAGGCAGGCAATTTGGCAGGCAATTAGGAAGGCAATTAGGCAGGAAATTAGGCATTTAATAAGGTAGATAATTAGGCAGGAAAATAGGCAGCCAATTGGGCAGGCAATTAGTCAGACAGACAATAAGGCAGGCAATTAGGCAGGTAATTAGGCAGGCAATAAGGCAGGCAAATAGGCAGGCAATTAGACAGCCAATTAGGCAGGCAATTAGGCATTTAATTAGGCATGCAATTAGACAGCCAATTAGGCAGGCAATTAGGCTTTTAATTAGGCAGATAATAAGGCAGGCAATTTGGCAGGCAATTAGGCAGGCAATTAGTCAGACAGACATTAGACAGGCCATTAGGCAGGCAATTAGGCAGGCAATTAGGCAGGTAAAAGGCAAGCAATTAGGCAGACAATTAAGGAGACAATCAGGCAGTTAATTAGGGCAAGCAATTAGGCAGGCAATTAGGCAGGTAATTAAGCAGGCAATAAGGCAGGAAAATAGGCAGGCAATTAGACAGCCAATTAGGCATTTAATTAGGCAGGCAATAAGGCAGGCAAATAATCAGGCAATTAGAAAGCCAATTAGGCAGGCAATTAGGCATTTAATTAGGCAGATAATTAGGCAGGAAATAAAGCAGGAATTTAGGCAGCAATTAGGCAGGCAGACAATTAGGCAGGCAATTATGCAGGCATTTAGGCAGGTAATTAGGCAGGCTATTGGCAGGCAATTAGTCAGGCAATTAGGCAGGCAAATAGTGTGCAGACAATTAGGCAGGCAATCTGGCAGGCAATTAGGCAGTTAATTAGGCAGGAAATTAAGCAGGGAATTAAGCATTTAATTAGACAGGCAATAAGACAGATAATTAAACAGGCAAATAGGCAGGCAATAAGGCAATTAATTAGGCAGGCAATTAGGCAGTTAATTAGGCAAGCAATAATGCGAGCAATTAGGCAGGCAATTAGGCAGGTAATTAGGCAGGCAGATAGGCAGGTAATTTGGCAGGCAATTAGGCAGTTAATAAGACAGGCAATTAGGTAGGCAATGAGGCAGGCAATGTGGCAGGCAATTAGGCAGGTAGGTAATTAGTCAGGCAATTAGACAGGCAATTAAGCAGGCAATTAGGCAGTTAATTAGGCAAGCAATTAGGCAGGCAAGCAATAAGGCAGGCAGGTAATTAGGCAGGCAGTTAAGCAGTTAGTTAGGCAGGCAAGCAATTTGGCAGGTAATTAGGCAGGCAATAAGGCAAAAATTAAGCGGGCAATTAAGGAGGCAATTATGCAATTAATTAGGCAAGCAATTAGGCAGGCAGGCAATTAGGCAGGCAGGCAATTAGGCATGCAATTAAGCAGTAAATTGAGAAAGCATGCAATTTGGCAGGTAATTAGGCAGGAAATTAGGCAGGCAATTAGGCAGGCAATTAGGCAGTTAATAAGACAGGCAATTAGGTAGGCAATGAGGCAGGCAATGTGGCAGGCAATTAGGCAGGTAGGTATTTAGTCAGGCAATTAGACAGGCAATTAAGCAGGCAATTAGGCAGTTAATTAGGCAAGCAATTAGGCAGGCAAGCAATAAGGCAGGCAGGTAATTAGGCAGGCAGTTAAGCAGTTAGTTAGGCAGGCAAGCAATTTGGCAGGTAATTAGGCAGGCAATAAGGCAAGCAATTAAGCGGGCAATTAAGGAGGCAATTATGCAATTAATTAGGCAAGCAATTAGGCAGGCAGGCAATTAGGCAGGCAGGCAATTAGGCATGCAATTAAGCAGTAAATTGAGAAAGCATGCAATTTGGCAGGTAATTAGGCAGGCAATTAGGCAGGCAATTAGGCAGGCAATTAGGCAGTTAATAAGGCAAGCAATTATGAAGTCAATACGGCAGGCAATTAGGCAGGAAGTCAGGCATTTAGGTAGGCAATTAGGAAGACAATTAGGCAGGCAATTAAGCAGGCAATTAGGCAGGCAATAATGTAGGCAATTAGGCAGTTAATAAGGCGGGCAATTAGGTAGGCAATTAGGCAGGCAATAAGGCAGGCAATTAGGCAAGCAATTAAGCAGGCAAGTAGACAGGCAATTAGGCAGGTAATTTAGCAGGAAATAAGGCAGTTAATTAGGCAAGCAATTAAGCATGCAAGCAATACAGCAGGCAGGAAATTAGGCAGGCAATTAAGCAGTTAATTAGTCAGGCAAGTCATTTGGCAGGTAATTAGGCAGGCAATAAGGCAAGCAATTAAGCAGGCAATTAGGCAGTTAATTAGGCAAGCAATTAGGCAGGCAGGCAATTAGGCATGCAATTAAGCAGTTAATTTGGCAAGCAGGTAATTTGGCAGGTAATTAGGCAGTTAATAAGGCAGGCAATATGAAGTCAATTAGGCAGGCAATTAGGCAGGAAGGCAGGCAATTTGGTAGGCAATTAGGTAAACAATTAGGCAGGCAATTAGGCAGGCAATTAGGCAGGCAATTAGGCAGGCAATTAAGCAGGCAATTAGGCAGTTAATTAGATAGTCAATAAGGCATTTATCAAGGCAGGCAATTATGAAGTCAATTAGGCAGGCTATTAGGCAGGAAGGCAGCCAATTAGGTAGGCAATTAGTTAGGCAATTAGGCAGGCAAGCAGATAGGCAGGCAGTAATGCAGTTAATTAGGCTGGCAAATAGGCCTTTATTTGAGCAGGCAATTAGGCAGTTAATTGAACAGGCAATTAGGCAGGCAATTAGGCAAGTAATTAGGCAAGCAGGCAATTAGGCATGCAATTAAGCAGTTAATTGGACAAGCTGGCAATTTAGCAGGTAATAAGGCAGGCAATTAGGCAGGCAATTAGGCAGGCAATTAAGCAGGCAATTAGGAAGGCAATAAGGCAGGCAATTATGCAGTTAATTAGGCAGGTAATTAGCAGTTAATAAGGCAGGCAATTATGAAGTCAATTAGGCAAACAATTAAGCAAAAAGGCAGGCAATTAGGTAGGCAATTTGGTAGGTAATTAGGCAGGCAAGCTATTAGGCAGGCAGTAATGCAGTTAATTAGGCTGGCAAATAGGCCTTTATTTGAGCAGGCAATTAGGCAGTTAATTGAACAGGCAATTAGGCAGGCAATTAGGCAAGTAATTAGGCAAGCAGGCAATTAGGCATGCAATGAAGCAGTTAATTGGAAAAGCTGGCAATTTAGCAGGTAATAAGGCAGGCAATTAGGCAGGCAATTAGGCAGGCAATTAAGCAGGCAATTAGGAAGGCAATAAGGCAGGCAATTATGCAGTTAATTAGGCAGGTAATTAGCAGTTAATAAGGCAGGCAATTATGAAGTCAACTAGGCAGGCAATTAGGCATGGAAACAGGCATTTAGGTAGGCAATTAGGAAGGCAATTAGGTAAGAAATTTGGTAGGAAATTAGACAGGCAAGCAATTACTCAGGCAATAAGGCAGGCAATTAGGCAGGCAATTGGGCAGGCAATAAGGCAGGCAAAAAGGCAGATGATTAGGCAAGCAATAAGCAGGCAATTAGGCAAGCAAATAGGAAGGCAATTAGGCAGGCAATTAAACAGGCAATTTGGCAGGTAATAAGGCAGGCAATTAGGCAGGCAAGCAATTAGGCAAGCAGCAAGACAGTTAATTAGGCAGGCAATTAGGCAGTTACTTTGGCAGTTAATTAGGCAGGCAATTAGGCAGGTTATTATGCAAGCAATTAAGCAGGCAATTAGGCAGTTAATTAGGCAGGCAATTAAGCAGGCAATTAAGCAGTTAATTAGGCAAGCAATTAAGCAGGCAAGCAAAAAGGCAGGCAGGTAATTAGGCAGGCAATTAAGCAGTTTATTAGGCAGGCAAGCAATTTGGCAGGTAATTAGGCAGGCAATAAGGGAAGCAATTAGGCAGATAATTAAGGAGGCAATTAGGCAGTTAATTAGGCAAGCAAATAGGCAGGCAAGCAATAAGGCAGGCAGGTAATTAGGCAGGCAATTAAGCAGTTAGTTAGGCAGGCAAGCAATTTGGCAGGTAATTAGGCAGGCAATAAGGCAAGCAATTAAGCGGGCAATTAAGGAGGCAATTATGCAATTAATTAGGCAAGCAATTAGGCAGGCAGGCAATTAGGCAGGCAGGTAATTAGGCAGGCAATTAAGCAGTTTATTAGGCAGGCAAGCAATTTGGCAGGTAATTAGGCAGGCAATAAGGCAAACAATTAGGCAGATAATTAAGGAGGCAATTAGGCAGTTAATTAGGCAAGCAATTAAGCAGGCAAGCAATAAGGCAGGCAGGTAGTTAGGCAGGCAATTAAGCAGTTTATTAGGCAGGCAAGCAATTTGGCAGGTAATTAGGCAGGCAATAAGGCAAGCAATTAGGCAGACAATTAAGGAGGCAATTAGGCAGTTAATTAGGCAAGCAATTAGGCAGGCAGTTAATTAGGCAGGCAATTAAGCAGTTAGTTAGGCAGGCAAGCAATTTGGCAGGTAATTAGGCAGGCAATAAGGCAAGCAATTAAAAAGGCAATTAAGAAGGCAATTATGCAGTTAATTAGGCAAACAATTAGGCAGGTAGGCAATTAGGCATGCAATTAAGCTGTAAAATGGGCAAGCATGCAATTTGGCAGGTAATTAGGCAGGCAATTTGGCAGGCAATTAGGCAGGCATTTAGGCAGGCAATTAAGCAGTTAATAAGGCAAGCAATTATGAAGTCAATTAGAAAGGCAATTAGGCAGGAAGGCAGCCAATTTGGTAGGCATTTAGATAAACAATTAGGCAGGCAATTAGGCAGTTAATTAGGCAGGCAATTAGTCAGTTAATTAGGCAGGCAATTAGGCAGTTAATTATGCAGGCAATTAGGCTGTTAATTAGACAGGCAAGTAGGCAGGTAATTAGGCACGCAATTAGGTAATTAATTAGGCAGGCAATTAGGCAAACAAATAAGCAGGCATACAATTAGGCAGGCAATTAGGTAGCCAAATAGGCAGTTAGATAGGCGGGCAATTAGGCAGGCAATTAGGCAGTAAATTAGGCAGGTAATTAGGCAGGCATGTAATTAGGCATGCAGGCAATAAGGCAGGCAGGTAATTGGGCAGGCAGGCAATTAGGCAGGTAGGCAATAAGGCAGGCAATTAATCAGGCAATTAAGCAGGAAATTAGGCAAGTTGGCAATTGGGCAGGCAATTAGGTAGGCAATTAAGCAGGCAATTTGGCAGGCACTAAGGCTATTAATTAGACAGGCAATTAGGCAGGCAATAAGGCAGGCAATTAGGCAGTTAATAACGCAGGCAATTAGGCAGTTATTTGAGCAGGCAATTAGGCAGTTAATTGAGCAGGCAATTAGGCAGGCAATGGGGCAATATATTAAGCAGTTAATTAGGCAGGCAGGCAATTTGGCAGGTAATTAGGCAGGCAATAAGGCAGGCTATCAGGCAGGCAATTAGGCAGTTAATAAAGCAGTTAATAAGGCAGGCAATTAGGCAGTTAATAAAGCAGTTAATAAGGCAGGCAATTAGGCAGAGAATTAGGCAGTCAAATTGGCAGGCTTTTAAGCAGGCAATTAGGCAGTTAATTAGGCAGGCAAATAGGCAGGCAATTAGGCAGTAAATAAGGCAGGAAATTAGGCAGGCAGGCAATTAGGCGGGCAGGCAATTAGGCAGGCAGGCAATTAGGCAGGCAGGTAATTAGGTAGGCAATTAGGCAGTTAATAAGGCAGGCAAGCAATTTGGCAGGTAATTAGGCAGGCAATAAGGCAAGCAATTAAGCAGGCAATTAGGCAGTTAATTAGGCAGGCATTTAGGCAGGCAATTAGGCAGTTAATTAGGCAGGCTTTTAGGCAGGCATTTAGGCAAACAAATATGCAGGCATACAATTAGGCAGGAGGTTAAGTAGGAAATTAGGCAGTTAGATAGGCGGGCAATTAGGCAGGCAATTAGGCAGGCAATTAGGCATAAAATAAGGTAGGTAATTAGGCAGAAATGCAATTAGGCATGCAGGCAATTAGGCAGGCAGGCAATTAGACAGGCAGGCAATAAGGCAGGCAATTAATCAGGCAATTAAGCAGGAAATTAGGCAGGTTGGCTATTAGGCAGGCAATTAAGCAGGCAATAAGGCTATTAATTAGACAGGCAATAAGGCATGCAATAAAGCAGTTAATAAGGCAGGCAATTAGGCTGGCAATTAGGCAGTTAATTGAGCAGGCAATTAGGCAGTTAATTGAACAGGCAATTAGGCAGGCAATAAGGCAATATATTAAGCAGTTAATTAGGCAGGCAGGCAATTTGGCAGGTAATAAGGCAGGCAATTAGGCAGGCTATAAGGCAGGCAATTAAACAGTTAATAAAGCAGTTAATTAGGCAGGCAGGCAATTTGGCATTTAATTAGGCAGGCAATTAGGCAGGCTATCAGGCAGGCAATTAGGCAGTTAATAAAGCAGTTAATAAGGCAGGCAATTAGGCTGGCAATTAGGCAGTTAATTGAGCAGGCAATTAGGCAGTTAATTGAACAGGCAATTAGGCAGGCAATAAGGCAATATATTAAGCATTTAATTAGGCAGGCAGGCAATTTGGCAGGTAATAAGGCAGGCAATTAGGCAGGCTATAAGGCAGGCAATTAAACAGTTAATAAAGCAGTTAATTAGGCAGGCAGGCAATTTGGCAGGTAATTAGGCAGGCAATTAGGCAGGCTATCAGGCAGGCAATTAGGCAGTTAATAAAGCAGTTAATAAGGCAGGCAATTAGGCAGAGAATTAGGCAGTCAAATTGGCAGGATTTAAGCAGGCAATTAGGCAGGCAATTAGGCAGTAAATTATGCAGGAAATTAGGCAGGCAGGCAATTAGGCGGGCAGGCAATTAGGCAGGCAGGCAATTAGGCAGGCAGTTAATTAGGTAGGCAATTAGGCAGTTAATTAGGCAGGCAAGCAATTTGGCAGGTAATTAGGCAGGCAATAAGGCAAGCAATTAAGCAGGCAATTAGGCAGTTAATTAGGCAGGCATTTAGGCAGGCATTTAGGCAGTTAATTAGGCAGGCTTTTTGGCAGGCATTTAGGCAAACAAATAGGCAGGCATACAATTAGGCAGGCATTTAGGTAGGCAATTAGGCAGTTAGATAGGCAGGCAATTAGGCAGGCAAATAGGCAGAAAATTAGGCAGGCAATTAGGCAGGCAATTAGGCAGTTTATTAAGCAGGCAATTAGGCAGTTAATAAGGCAGGCAATTAAAAGTAAATTAGGCAGGCAAGCAATTAGGCAGGCAAGCAATTAGGCAGGCAAGCAATTAGGCAGGCAATTAGGCAGTTAATTAGGCAGGCAATTAATCAGATAATTAGGCAGGCAATTAGTCAAGCAATTAAGCAGGCAATTAAGGAGGCAATTATGCATTTAATTAGGATAAGCAATTAGGCAGGCAGGCAATTAGGCAGGCAAGCAATTAGGCATGCAATATGGCAGTAAATTGGGCAAGCATGCAATTTGGCAGGTAATTAAGCAGGCAATTAGGCAGGCAATTAGGCAGGCAATTAGGCAGGCAATTAGGCAGTTAATAAGGCAAGCAATTGTGAAGTCAATTAGGCAGGCAATTAGGCAGGTAGGCAGGCAATTAGGTAGGCAATTAGGTAAACAATTAGGCAGGCAATTAAGCAGTTAATTATGCAGGCAATTAGGCATTTAATTAGGCAGATAATTAGGTATGCAATGAGGCAGGCAATGTGGCAGGCAATTAGGCAGGTAGGTAATTAGTCAGGTAATTCGCAGGCAATTAAGCAGGCAATTAGGCAGTTAATAAGGCAAGCAATTAGGCAGGCAGCCATAAGGCAGGCAGGTAATTAGGCAGGCAATTAAGCAGTTAGTAAGGCAGGCAAGCAATTTGGCAGGTAAGTAGGCAGGCAATAAGGCAAGTTATAAGCCAGACAATTAAGGAGGCAATTAGGCAGTTAATTAGGCAAGCAATTAGGCATGCAATTAAGCAGTAAATTGGGCAAGCATGCAATTTGGCAGACAATTAGGCAGGCAATTAGGCAGTTAATTAAGCAGGCAATTAGGCAGTTAATAAGGCAGGCAATTAAAAGTTAATTAGGCAGGCAAGCAATTAGGCAGGCAATTAGGCAGTTAATTAGGCAGGCAATTAATCAGATAATTAGGCAGGCAATTAGTCAAGCAATTAAGCAGGCAATTAAGGAGGCAATTATGCAGTTAATTAGGCAAGCAATTAGGCAGGCAGGCAATTAGGCAGGCAAGCAATTAGGCATGCAATATGGCAGTAAATTGGGAAAGTATGCAATTTGGCAGGTAATTAAGCAGGCAATTAGGCAGGCAATTAGGCAGGCAATTAGGCAGGCAATTAGGCAGTTAATAAGGCAAGCAATTATGAAGTCAATTAGGCAGACAATTAGGCAGGTAGGCAGGCAATTAGGTAGGCAATTAGGTAAACAATTAGGCAGGCAATTAAGCAGTTAATTATGCAGGCAATTAGGCAGGCAAGCAATTAGGCAGGCAATTAGGCAGTTGTTTAGGCAGGCAATAAGGCAGTTAATTAGACCCTAGTTAGGCAGGCTATTAAGCAGGTAATTAGGCAGGCAAATAAGTAGTTCATTAGGCAACTGACAATTTTTAGGTAAGTAGGCAGGCAATTAGGCAGGCAATTAGGCAGGCAATAAGGCAGGCAATAAGGCAGTTAATTAGACAGACAATTAGGCAGTTAATTAGGCAGGCAAGTAGGCAGGTAATTAGGCACGCAATTAGGTAGTTAATTAGGCAGGCAATTAGGCAGGCAATTAGGCAGTTAATTAGGCAGGCAATGAGGCAGGCGATTAGGCAGTTAATTAGGCAGTTAATTAGGCAGGCAATTAGGCAATTAATTAGGCAGGCAAATTAGCAGGGAATTAAGCAGTTAATTAGGCATGCAATTAGACAGATGATTAGGCAGGCAATTAGGCAGGCAATTAAGCAGGCAATTAAGGAGGCAATTATGCAGTTAATTAGGCAAGAAATTAGGCAGGCAGGCAATTAGGCATGCAATTAAGCTGTAAATTGGGCAAGCATGCAATTTGGCTGGTTATTAGGCAGGCAATAAGGCAAGCAATAAGGCAGGACAATTAACAAGGCAATTAGGCAGTTAATTAGGCTAGCAATTAGAAGGCAAGCAATAAGGCAGGCAGGTAATTAGGCAGGCAATTAAGCAGTTAGTTAGGCAGGCAAGCAATTTGGCAGGTAATTAGGCAGGCAATAAGGCAAGCAATTAGCAGGCTATTAAGGAGGCAATTAGGCAGTTAATTAAGCAAGCAATTTGGCAGGCAATTAGGCAAACAGGCAATTAGGCATGCAATTAAGCAGTTAATTGGGCAAGTAGGCAATTTGGCAGGTTATTAGGCAGGCAATAAGGCAAGCAATAAGGCAGACAATTAACAAGGCAATTAGGCAGTTAATTAGGCTAGCAATTAAAAGGCAAGCAATAAGGCAGGCAGGTAAATAGACAGGCAATTAAGCAGTTAGTTAGGCAGGCAAGCAATTCGGCAGGTAATTAGGCAGGCAATTATTGCATGCAATTAGGCAGGCATTTAAGCAGTTAAAAAGGCAGGCAATTATGAAGTCAATTCGACAGGCAATTAGGCATCAAGGAAGGCAATTAAATAGGCAATTAGGTGAACAATTAGGGAGGAAATTATGCAGGCAATTAGGCAGTTAATTAGGCAGGCAATTAGGCAGTTTATAAGGCAGGCAATTATGAAGTCAATTAGGCAGGCAATTATGCAGGTAGGCAGGCAATTAGGTAGGCATTTAGGAAGGCAATAAGGCAGGCAAGCAATTAGGCAAGCAGTAACGCAGTTAATTAGGCAGTTAATTAGGCAGGTAATTAGGCAGGCAATTAGGCAGGCTATAAGGCAGTTAATAAAGCAGTTAATAAGGAAGGCAATTAGGCAGGCAATTAGGCAGTTTATTAAGCAGGCAATTAGGCAGTTAATAAGGCAAGGAATTATGAAGTCAATTAGGCAGGCAATTAGGCAGGAAGTCAGGCATTTAGGTAGGCAATTAGGAAGGCAATTAGGCAGGCAATTAAGCAGGCAATTAGGCAGGCAATAAGGTAGGCAATTAGGCAGTTAATAAGGCGGGCAATTAGGTAGGCAATTAGGCAGGCAATAAGGCAGGCAATTAGGCAAGCAATTAAGCAGGCAAGTAGACAGGCAATTAGGCAGGTAATTAAGCAGGCAATAAGGCAGTTAATTAGGCAAGCAATTAGGCAGGCAGGCAATTAGGCAGGCAGGCAATTAGGCATGCAATTAAGCAGTTAATTTGGAAAGCAGGTAATTTGGCAGGTAATTAGGCAGTTAATAAGGCAGACAATATGAAGTCAATTAGGCAGGCAATTATGCAGGAAGGCAGGCAATTTGGTAGGCAAATAGGTAAACAATTAGGCAGGCAATTAGGCAGGCAATTAGGCAGGCAATTAGGCAGGCATATAGGCAGGCAATTAAGCAGGCAATTAGGCAGTTAATTAGATAGTCAATAAGGCATTTATCAAGGCAGGCAATTATGAAGTCAATTAGGCAGGCTATTAGGCAGGAAGGCAGCCAATTAGGTAGGCAATTAGGTAGGCAATTAGGCAGGCAAGCAGATAGGCAGGCAGTAATGCAGTTAATTAGGCTGGCAAATAGGCAGTTATTTGAGCAGGCAATTAGGCAGTTAATTGAACAGGCAATTAGGCAGGCAATTAGGCAGGTAATTAGGCAAGCAGGCAATTAGGCATGCAATTAAGCAGTTAATTGGACAAGCTGGCAATTTAGCAGGTAATAAGGCAGGCAATTAGGCAGGCAATTAGGCAGACAATTAAGCAGGCAATTAGGAAGGAAATAAGGCAGGCAATTATGCAGTTAATTAGGCAGGTAATTAGCAGTTAATAAGGCAGGCAATTATGAAGTCAATTAGGCAAACAATTAGGCAAAAAGGCAGGCAATAAGGTAGGCAATTTGGTAGGCAATTAGGCAGGCAAGCAATTAGGCAGGCAGTAAGGCAGTTAATTAGGCTGGCAAATAGGCAGTTATTTGAGCAGGCAATTAGGCAGTTAATTGAACAGGCAATTAGGCAGTTAATTAAGCAGGCAATTAGGCAGTTAATAAGGCAGGCAATTATGAAGTCAACTAGGCAGGCAATTAGGCATGGAAACAGGCATTTAGGTAGGCAATTAGGAAGGCAATTAGGTAAGAAATTTGGTAGGCAATTAGACAGGCAAGCAATTAGGCAGGCAATAAGGCAGGCAATTAGGCAGGCAATTAGGCAGGCAATAAGGCAGATGATTAGGCAAGCAATAAGCAGGCAATTAGGCAAGCAAATAGGAAGGCAATTAGGCAGGCAATTAAACAGGCAATTTGGCAGGTAATAAGGCAGGCAATTAGGCAGGCAAGCAATTAGGCAAGCAGCAAGACAGTTAATTAGGCAGTTAATTAGGCAGGCTATTAGGCAGTTACTTAGGCAGTTAATTAGGCAGGCAATTAGGCAGGTTATTATGCAAGCAATTAAGCAGGCAATTAGGCAGTTAATTAGGCAGGCAATTAAGCAGGCAATTAAGCAGTTAATTAGGCAAGCAATTAAGCAGACAAGCAATAAGGCAGGCAGGTAATTAGGCAGGCAATTAAGCAGTTTATTAGGCAGGCAAGCAATTTGGCAGGTAATTAGGCAGGCAATAAGGCAAGCAATTAGGCAGACAATTAAGGAGGCAATTAGGCAGTTAATTAGGCAAGCAATTAGGCAGGCAAGCAATAAGGCAGGCAGGTAATTAGGCAGGCAATTAAGCCGTTAGTTAGGCAGGCAAGCAATTTGGCAGGTAATTAGGCAGGCAATAAGGCAAGCAATTAAGCAGGCAATTAAGGAGGCAATTATGCAGTTAATTAGGCAAACAATTAGGCAGGTAGGCAATTAGGCATGCAATTAGGCTGTAAAATGGGCAAGCATGCAATTTGGCAGGTAATTAGGCAGGCAATTTGGCAGGCAATTAGGCAGGCATTTAGGCAGGCAATTAAACAGTTAATAAGGCAAGCAATTATGAAGTCAATTAGAAAGGCAATTAGGCAGGAAGGCAGCCAATTTGGTAGGCAATTAGATAAACAATTAGGCAGGCAATTAGGCAGTTAATTAGGCAGTCAATTAGTCAGTTAATTAGGCAGGCAATTAGGCAGTTAATTATGCAGGCAATTAGGCTGTTAATTAGACAGGCAAGTAGGCAGGTAATTAGGCACGCAATTAGGTAATTAATTAGGCAGGCAATTAAGCAAACAAATAGGCAGGTATACAATTAGGCAGGCAATTAGGTAGCCAAATAGGCAGTTAGCTAGGCGGGCAATTAGGCAGGCAATTAGGCAGGCAATTAGGCAGTAAATTAGGCAGGTAATTAGGCAGGCATGTAATTAGGCATGCAGGCAATTAGGCAGGCAGGTAATTAGGCAGGCAGGCAATTAGGCAGGTAGGCAATAAGGCAGGCAATTAATCAGGCAATTAAGCAGGCAATAAGGCAGGCAATTAGGCAGATAATTAAGCAAGCCTTTAGGCAGGCAATTAGGCAGGTAATTTGGCAGGCAATTAAGCAGGCAATTTGGCAGTTAATTAGGCAGGCAATTAGGCAGGCGAATAGGCAGGCAATTAGACAGCCAATTAGGCAGGCAATTAGGCAGGCAATAAGACAGGAAATTTGGCAGTTAATTAGGTAGGCAATTGGGCAGTTAATAAGGCAGGCAATTATGAAGTCATTTAGGCATGCAATTAGGCAGGAAGGCAGGCAATTAGGTAGGCAATTAGGAAGGCAATTAGGAAGGCAAGCAATTAGGCAGGCAGTAAGGCAGTTAATTAGGAAGGCAATTAGGCAGATAATTAGGTAAGCAGGCAATTAGGCAGGCAGGCAATCGGCAGGTAGGCAATTAGGCAGGTTATAAGGCAGGCAATTAGGCAGTTAATTAAGCAGGTTATTAGGCTGTTAATAAGGCAAGCAATTAGGCAGGCATGCAATAAGGCAGGCAGGTAATTAGGCAGGCAATTAAGCAGTTAATTATGCAGGCAAGCAATTTGGCAGGTAATTAGGCAGGCAATAAGGCAAGCAATTAAGCAGGCCATTAAGGAGGCAATTATGCAGTTAATTAGGCAAGCATTTAGGCAGGCACGCAATGAGGCAGGCAATTAGGCATGCAATTAAGCAGTCAATTGGGCAAGCATGCAATTTGGCAGGTTATTAGGCAGGCAATTTGGCAGGCAATTAGGAAGGCAATTAGGCAGGAAATTAGGCATTTAATAAGGTAGATAATTAGGCAGGAAAATAGGCAGCCAATTGGGCAGGCAATTAGTCAGACAGACAATAAGGCAGGCAATTAGGCAGGTAATTAGGCAGGCAATAAGGCAGGCAAATAGGCAGGCAATTAGACAGCCAATTAGGCAGGCAATTAGGCATTTAATTAGGCATGCAATTAGACAGCCAATTAGGCAGGCAATTAGGCTTTTAATTAGGCAGATAATAAGGCAGGCAATTTGGCAGGCAATTAGGCAGGCAATTAGTCAGACAGACATTAGACAGGCCATTAGGCAGGCAATTAGGCAGGCAATTAGGCAGGTAAAAGGCAAGCAATTAGGCAGACAATTAAGGAGACAATCAGGCAGTTAATTAGGCAAGCAATTAGGCAGGCAATTAGGCAGATAATTAAGCAGGCAATAAGGCAGGAAAATAGGCAGGCAATTAGACAGCCAATTAGGCATTTAATTAGGCAGGCAATAAGGCAGGCAAATAATCAGGCAATTAGAAAGCCAATTAGGCAGGCAATTAGGCATTTAATTAGGCAGATAATTAGGCAGGAAATAAAGCAGGAATTTAGGCAGCAATTAGGCAGGCAGACAATTAGGCAGGCAATTATGCAGGCATTTAGGCAGGTAATTAGGCAGGCTATTGGCAGGCAATTAGTCAGGCAATTAGGCAGGCAAATAGTGTGCAGACAATTAGGCAGGCAATCTGGCAGGCAATTAGGCAGTTAATTAGGCAGGAAATTAAGCAGGGAATTAAGCATTTAATTAGACAGGCAATAAGACAGATAATTAAACAGGCAAATAGGCAGGCAATAAGGCAATTAATTAGGCAGGCAATTAGGCAGTTAATTAGGCAAGCAATAATGCGAGCAATTAGGCAGGCAATTAGGCAGGTAATTAGGCAGGCAGATAGGCAGGTAATTTGGCAGGCAATTAGGCAGTTAATAAGACAGGCAATTAGGTAGGCAATGAGGCAGGCAATGTGGCAGGCAATTAGGCAGGTAGGTAATTAGTCAGGCAATTAGACAGGCAATTAAGCAGGCAATTAGGCAGTTAATTAGGCAAGCAATTAGGCAGGCAAGCAATAAGGCAGGCAGGTAATTAGGCAGGCAGTTAAGCAGTTAGTTAGGCAGGCAAGCAATTTGGCAGGTAATTAGGCAGGCAATAAGGCAAAAATTAAGCGGGCAATTAAGGAGGCAATTATGCAATTAATTAGGCAAGCAATTAGGCAGGCAGGCAATTAGGCAGGCAGGCAATTAGGCATGCAATTAAGCAGTAAATTGAGAAAGCATGCAATTTGGCAGGTAATTAGGCAGGAAATTAGGCAGGCAATTAGGCAGGCAATTAGGCAGTTAATAAGGCAAGCAATTATGAAGTTAATTAGGCAGGCAATTAGGCAGGAAGTCAGGCATTTAGGTAGGCAATTAGGAAGGCAATTAGGCAGGCAATGAAGCAGGCAATTAGGCAGGCAATAAGGTAGGCAATTAGGCAGTTAATAAGGCGGGCAATTAGGTAGGCAATTAGGCAGGCAATAAGGCAGGCAATTAGGCAAGCAATTAAGCAGGCAAGTAGACAGGCAATTAGGCAGGTAATTAAGCAGGAAATAAGGCAGTTAATTAGGCAAGCAATTAAGCATGCAAGCAATAAGGCAGGCAGGAAATTAGGCAGGCAATTAAGCAGTTAATTAGGCAGGCAAGTCATTTGGCAGGTAATTAGGCAGGCAATAAGGCAAGCAATTAAGCAGGCAATTAGGCAGTTAATTAGGCAAGCAATTAGGCAGGCAGGCAATTAGGCAGGCAGGCAATTAGGCATGCAATTAAGCAGTTAATTTGGCAAGCAGGTAATTTGGCAGGTAATTAGGCAGTTAATAAGGCAGGCAATATGAAGTCAATTAGGCAGGCAATTAGGCAGGAAGGCAGGCAATTTGGTAGGCAATTAGGTAAACAATTAGGCAGGCAATTAGGCAGGCAATTAGGCAGGCAATTAGGCAGGCAATTAAGCAGGCAATTAGGCAGGCAGGCAATTAGGCAGGCAGGTAATTAAGTAGGCAATTAGGCAGTTAATTAGGCAGGCAAGCAATTTGGCAGGTAATTAGGCAGGCAATAAGGCAAACAATTAAGCAGGCAATTAGGCAGTTAATTTAGACAAGCATTTAGGTAGGGCAATTTGCCAGTTAATTAGGCAGGCTTTTAGGCAGGCATTTAGGCAAACAAATATGCAGGCATACAATTAGGCAGGAGGTTAAGTAGGAAATTAGGCAGTTAGATAGGCGGGCAATTAGGCAGGCAATTAGGCAGGCAATTAGGCATAAAATAAGGTAGGTAATTAGGCAGGCATGCAATTAGGCATGCAGGCAATTAGGCAGGCAGGCAATTAGACAGGCAGGCAATTAGGCAGGTAGGCAATAAGGCAGGCAATTAATCAGGCAATTAAGCAGGAAATTAGGCAGGTTGGCTATTAGGCAGGCAATTAAGCAGGCAATAAGGCTATTAATTAGACAGGCAATAAGGCATGCAATAAAGCAGTTAATAAGGCAGGCAATTAGGCTGGCAATTAGGCAGTTAATTGAGCAGGCAATTAGGCAGTTAATTGAACAGGCAATTAGGCAGGCAATAAGGCAATATATTAAGCAGTTAATTAGGCAGGCAGGCAATTTGGCAGGTAATAAGGCAGGCAATTAGGCAGGCTATAAGGCAGGCAATTAAACAGTTAATAAAGCAGTTAATTAGGCAGGCAGGCAAT
Organism: Bacillus rossius redtenbacheri; assembly: GCF_032445375.1. Taxonomy (NCBI): domain Eukaryota; kingdom Metazoa; phylum Arthropoda; class Insecta; order Phasmatodea; family Bacillidae; genus Bacillus; species Bacillus rossius. Next base: position 241,262 of record NW_026962656.1, on the reverse strand, counting down.
TTGGCAGGTATTTAGGCAGGCAATTAGGCAGGCTATCAGGCAGGCAATTAGGCAGTTAATAAAGCAGTTAATAAGGCAGGCAATTAGGCAGAGAATTAGGCAGTCAAATTGGCAGGATTTAAGCAGGCAATTAGGCAGGCAATTAGGCAGTAAATTATGCAGGAAATTAGGCAGGCAGGCAATTAGGCGGGCAGGCAATTAGGCAGGCAGGCAATTAGGCAGGCAGTTAATTAGGTAGGCAATTAGGCAGTTAATTAGGCAGGTAAGCAATTTGGCAGGTAATTAGGCAGGCAATAAGGCAAGCAATTAAGCAGGCAATTAGGCAGTTAATTAGGCAGGCATTTAGGCAGGCATTTAGGCAGTTAATTAGGCAGGCTTTTTGGCAGGCATTTAGGCAAACAAATAGGCAGGCATACAATTAGGCAGGCAATTAGGTAGGCAATTAGGCAGTTAGATAGGCGGGCAATTAGGCAGGCAAATAGGCAGAAAATTAGGCAGGCAATTAGGCAGGCAATTAGGCAGTTTATTAAGCAGGCAATTAGGCAGTTAATAAGGCAGGCAATTAAAAGTAAATTAGGCAGGCAAGCAATTAGGCAGGCAATTAGGCAGTTAATTAGGCAGGCAATTAATCAGATAATTAGGCAGGCAATTAGTCAAGCAATTAAGCAGGCAATTAAGGAGGCAATTATGCAGTTAATTAGGCAAGCAATTAGGCAGGCAGGCAATTAAGCAGGCAAGCAATTAGGCATGCAATATGGCAGTAAATTGGGCAAGCATGCAATTTGACAGGTATTTAAGCAGGCAATTAGGCAGGCAATTAGGCAGGCAATTAGGCAGGCAAATAGGCAGTTAATAAGGCAAGCAAATATGAAGTCAATTAGGCAGGCAATTAGGCAGGTAGGCAGGCAATTAGGTAGGTAATTAGGTAAACAATTAGGCAGGCAATTAAGCAGTTAATTATGCAGGCAATTAGGCAGGCAAGCAATTAGGCAGGCAATTAGGCAGTTGTTTAGGCAGGCAATAAGGCAGTTAATTAGACCCTAGTTAGGCAGGCTATAAAGCAGGTAATTAGGCAGGCAAATAAGTAGTTCATTAGGCAACTGACAATTTTTAGGTAAGTAGGCAGGCAATTAGGCAGGCAATTAGGCAGGCAATAAGGCAGGCAATAAGGCAGTTAATTAGACAGACAATTAGGCAGTTAATTAGGCAGGCAAGTAGGCAGGTAATTAGGCACGCAATTAGGTAGTTAATTAGGCAGGCAATTAGGCAGGCAATTAGGCAGTTAATTAGGCAGGCAATTAGGCAGGCAATGAGGCAGGCGATTAGGCAGTTAATTAGGCAGTTAATTAGGCAGGCAATTAGGCAATTAATTAGGCAGGCAAATTAGCAGGGAATTAAGCAGTTAATTAGGCATGCAATTAGACAGATGATTAGGCAGGCAATTAGGCAGGCAATTAAGCAGGCAATTAAGGAGGCAATTATGCAGTTAATTAGGCAAGAAATTAGGCAGGCAGGCAATTAGGCATGCAATTAAGCTGTAAATTGGGCAAGCATGCAATTTGGCAGGTTATTAGGCAGGCAATAAGGCAAGCAATAAGGCAGACAATTAACAAGGCAATTAGGCAGTTAATTAGGCTAGCAATTAGAAGGCAAGCAATAAGGCAGGCAGGTAATTAGGCAGGCAATTAAGCAGTTAGTTAGGCAGGCAAGCAATTTGGCAGGTAATTAGGCAGGCAATAAGGCAAGCAATTAGCAGGCTATTAAGGAGGCAATTAGGCAGTTAATTAAGCAAGCAATTTGGCAGGCAGGCAATTAGGCAAACAGGCAATTAGGCATGCAATTAAGCAGTTAATTGGGCAAGTAGGCAATTTGGCAGGTAATTAGGCTAGCAATTAGAAGGCAAGCAATAAGGCAGGCAGGTAAATAGACAGGCAATTAAGCAGTTAGTTAGGCAGGCAAGCAATTTGGCAGGTAATTAGGCAGGCAATAATGCATGCAATTAGGCAGGCATTTAAGCAGTTAAAAAGGCAGGCAATTATGAAGTCAATTCGACAGGCAATTAGGCATCAAGGAAGGCAATTAAATAGGCAATTAGGTGAACAATTAGGGAGGAAATTATGCAGGCAATTAGGCAGTTAATTAGGCAGGCAATTAGGCAGTTTATAAGGCAGGCAATTATGAAGTCAATTAGGCAGGCAATTATGCAGGAAGGCAGGCAATTAGGTAGGCATTTAGGAAGGCAATAAGGCAGGCAAGCAATTAGGCAAGCAGTAACGCAGTTAATTAGGCAGTTAATTAGGCAGGTAATTAGGCAGGCAATTAGGCAGGCTATAAGGCAGTTAATAAAGCAGTTAATAAGGAAGGCAATTAGGCAGGCAATTAGGCAGTTTATTAAGCAGGCAATTAGGCAGTTAATAAGGCAAGGAATTATGAAGTCAATTAGGCAGGCAATTAGGCAGGAAGTCAGGCATTTAGGTAGGCAATTAGGAAGGCAATTAGGCAGGCAATTAAGCAGGCAATTAGGCAGGCAATAAGGTAGGCAATTAGGCAGTTAATAAGGCGGGCAATAAGGTAGGCAATTAGGCAGGCAATAAGGCAGGCAATTAGGCAAGCAATTAAGCAGGCAAGTAGACAGGCAATTAGGCAGGTAATTAAGCAGGCAATAAGGCAGTTAATTAGGCAAGCAATTAGGCAGGCAGGCAATTAGGCAGGCAGGCAATTAGGCATGCAATTAAGCAGTTAATTTGGCAAGCAGGTAATTTGGCAGGTAATAAGGCAGGCAATTAGGCAGGCAATTAGGCAGGCAATTAAGCAGGCAATTAGGAAGGCAATAAGGCAGGCAATTATGCAGTTAATTAGGAAGGCAATAAGGCAGGCAATTATGAAGTCAATTAGGCAGGCTATTAGGCAGGAAGGCAGCCAATTAGGTAGGCAATTAGGTAGGCAATTAGGCAGGCAAGCAGATAGGCAGGCAGTAATGCAGTTAATTAGGCTGGCAAATAGGCAGTTATTTGAGTAGGCAATTAGGCAGTTAATTGAACAGGCAATTAGGCAGGCAATTAGGCAGGTAATTAGGCAAGCAGGCAATTAGGCATGCAATTAAGCAGTTAATTGGACAAGCTGGCAATTTAGCAGGTAATAAGGCAGGCAATTAGGCAGGCAATTAGGCAGGCAATTAAGCAGGCAATTAGGAAGGCAATAAGGCAGGCAATTATGCAGTTAATTAGGCAGGTAATTAGCAGTTAATAAGGCAGGCAATTATGAAGTCAATTAGGCAAACAATTAGGCAAAAAGGCAGGCAATAAGGTAGGCAATTTGGTAGGCAATTAGGCAGGCAAGCAATTAGGCAGGCAGTAAGGCAGTTAATTAGGCTGGCAAATAGGCAGTTATTTGAGCAGGCAATTAGGCAGTTAATTGAACAGGCAATTAGGCAGTTAATTAAGCAGGCAATTAGGCAGTTAATAAGGCAGGCAATTATGAAGTCAACTAGCCAAGCAATTAGGCATGGAAACAGGCATTTAGGTAGGCAATTAGGAAGGCAATTAGGTAAGAAATTTGGTAGGCAATTAGACAGGCAAGCAATTAGGCAGGCAATAAGGCAGGCAATTAGGCAGGCAATTAGGCAGGCAATAAGGCAGATGATTAGGCAAGCAATAAGCAGGCAATTAGGCAAGCAAATAGGAAGGCAATTAGGCAGGCAATTAAACAGGCAATTTGGCAGGTAATAAGGCAGGCAATTAGGCAGGCAAGCAATTAGGCAAGCAGCAAGACAGTTAATTAGGCAGTTAATTAGGCAGGCAATTAGGCAGTTACTTAGGCAGTTAATTAGGCAGGCAATTAGGCAGGTTATTATGCAAGCAATTAAGCAGGCAATTAGGCAGTTAATTAGGCAGGCAATTAAGCAGGCAATTAAGCAGTTAATTAGGCAAGCAATTAAGCAGACTAGCAATAAGGCAGGCAGGTAATTAGGCAGGCAATTAAGCAGTTTATTAGGCAGGCAAGCAATTTGGCAGGTAATTAGGCAGGCAATAAGGCAAGCAATTAGGCAGACAATTAAGGAGGCAATTAGGCAGTTAATTAGGCAAGCAATTAGGCAGGCAAGCAATAAGGCAGGCAGGTAATTAGGCAGGCAATTAAGCAGTTAGTTAGGCAGGCAAGCAATTTGGCAGGTAATTAGGCAGGCAATAAGGCAAGCAATTAAGCAGGCAATTAAGGAGGCAATTATGCAGTTAATTAGGCAAACAATTAGGCAGGTAGGCAATTAGGCATGCAATTAAGCTGTAAAATGGGCAAGCATGCAATTTGGCAGGTAATTAGGCAGGCAATTTGGCAGGCAATTAGGCAGGCATTTAGGCAGGCAATTAAACAGTTAATAAGGCAAGCAATTATGAAGTCAATTAGAAAGGCAATTAGGCAGGAAGGCAGCCAATTTGGTAGGCAATTAGATAAACAATTAGGCAGGCAATTAGGCAGTTAATTAGGCAGTCAATTAGTCAGTTAATTAGGCAGGCAATTAGGCAGTTAATTATGCAGGCAATTAGGCTGTTAATTAGACAGGCAAGTAGGCAGGTAATTAGGCACGCAATTAGGTAATTAATTAGGCAGGCAATTAAGCAAACAAATAGGCAGGTATACAATTAGGCAGGCAATTAGGTAGCCAAATAGGCAGTTAGCTAGGCGGGCAATTAGGCAGGCAATTAGGCAGGCAATTAGGCAGTAAATTAGGCAGGTAATTAGGCAGGCATGTAATTAGGCATGCAGGCAATTAGGCAGGCAGGTAATTAGGCAGGCAGGCAATTAGGCAGGTAGGCAATAAGGCAGGCAATTAATCAGGCAATTAAGCAGGCAATAAGGCAGGCAATTAGGCAGATAATTAGGCAAGCCTTTAGGCAGGCAATTAGGCAGGTAATTTGGCAGGCAATTAAGCAGGCAATTTGGCAGTTAATTAGGCAGGCAATTAGGCAGGCGAATAGGCAGGCAATTAGACAGCCAATTAGGCAGGCAATAAGACAGGAAATTTGGCAGTTAATTAGGTAGGCAATTGGGCAGTTAATAAGGCAGGCAATTATGAAGTCATTTAGGCATGCAATTAGGCAGGAAGGCAGGCAATTAGGTAGGCAATTAGGAAGGCAATTAGGAAGGCAAGCAATTAGGCAGGCAGTAAGGCAGTTAATTAGGAAGGCAATTAGGCAGATAATTAGGTAAGCAGGCAATTAGGCAGGCAGGCAATCGGCAGGTAGGCAATTAGGCAGGTTATAAGGCAGGCAATTAGGCAGTTAATTAAGCAGGTTATTAGGCTGTTAATAAGGCAAGCAATTAAGCAGGCATGCAATAAGGCAGGCATGTAATTAGGCAGGCAATTAAGCAGTTAATTAGGCAGGCAAGCAATTTGGCAGGTAATTAGGCAGGCAATAAGGCAAGCAATTAAGCAGGCCAATAAGGAGGCAATTATGCAGTTAATTAGGCAAGCATTTAGGCAGGCACGCAATGAGGCAGGCAATTAGGCATGCAATTAAGCAGTCAATTGGGCAAGCATGCAATTTGGCAGGTTATTAGGCAGGCAATTTGGCAGGCAATTAGGAAGGCAATTAGGCAGGAAATTAAGCATTAAATAAGGCAGATAATTAGGCAGGAAAATAGGCAGGCAATTGGGCAGGCAATTAGTCAGACAGACAATAAGGCAGGCAATTAGGCAGGTAATTAGGCAGGCAATAAGGCAGGCAAATAGGCAGGCAATTAGACAGCTAATTAGGCAGGCAATTAGGCATTTAATTAGGCATGCAATTAGACAGCCAATTAGGCAGGCAATTAGGCTTTTAATTAGGCAGATAATAAGGCAGGTAATTTGGCAGGCAATTAGGCAGGCAATTAGTCAGACAGACATTAGACAGGCCATTAGGCAGGCAATTAGGCAGGCAATTAGGCAGGTAAAAGGCAAGCAATTAGGCAGACAATTAAGGAGACAATCAGGCAGTTAATTAGGCAAGCAATTAGGCAGGCAATTAGGCAGGTAATTAAGCAGGCAATAAGGCAGGAAAATAGGCAGGCAATTAGACAGCCAATTAGGCATTTAATTAGGCAGGCAATAAGGCAGGCAAATAATCAGGCAATTAGACAGCCAATTAGGCAGGCAATTAGGCATTTAATTAGGCAGATAATTAGGCAGGAAATAAAGCAGGAATTTAGGCAGCAATTAGGCAGGCAGACAATTAGGCAGGCAATTATGCAGGCATTTAGGCAGGTAATTAGGCAGGCTATTGGCAGGCAATTAGCCAGGCAATTAGGCAGGCAAATAGTGTGCAGACAATTAGGCAGGCAATCTGGCAGGCAATTAGGCAGTTAATTAGGCAGGAAATTAAGCAGGGAATTAAGCATTTAATTAGACAGGCAATAAGACAGATAATTAAACAGGCAAATAGGCAGGCAATAAGGCAATTAATTAGGCAGGCAATTAGGCAGTTAATTAGGCAAGCAATAATGCGAGCAATTAGGCAGGCAATTAGGCAGGTAATTAGGCAGGCAGATAGGCAGGTAATTTGGCAGGCAATTAGGCAGTTAATAAGACAGGCAATTAGGTAGGCAATGAGGCAGGCAATGTGGCAGGCAATTAGGCAGGTAGGTAATTAGTCAGGCAATTAGACAGGCAATTAAGCAGGCAATTAGGCAGTTAATTAGGCAAGCAATTAGGCAGGCAAGCAATAAGGCAGGCAGGTAATTAGGCAGGCAGTTAAGCAGTTAGTTAGGCAGGCAAGCAATTTGGCAGGTAATTAGGCAGGCAATAAGGCAAAAATTAAGCGGGCAATTAAGGAGGCAATTATGCAATTAATTAGGCAAGCAATTAGGCAGGCAGGCAATTAGGCAGGCAGGCAATTAGGCATGCAATTAAGCAGTAAATTGAGAAAGCATGCAATTTGGCAGGTAATTAGGCAGGAAATTAGGCAGGCAATTAGGCAGGCAATTAGGCAGTTAATAAGGCAAGCAATTATGAAGTCAATTAGGCAGGCAATTAGGCAGGAAGTCAGGCATTTAGGTAGGCAATTAGGAAGGCAATTAGGCAGGCAATTAAGCAGGCAATTAGGCAGGCAATAAGGTAGGCAATTTGGCAGTTAATAAGGCGGGCAATTAGGTAGGCAATTAGGCAGGCAATAAGGCAGGCAATTAGGCAAGCAATTAAGCAGGCAAGTAGACAGGCAATTAGGCAGGTAATTAAGCAGGAAATAAGGCAGTTAATTAGGCAAGCAATTAAGCATGCAAGCAATAAGGCAGGCAGGAAATTAGGCAGGCAATTAAGCAGTTAATTAGGCAGGCAAGTCATTTGGCAGGTAATTAGGCAGGCAATAAGGCAAGCAATTAAGCAGGCAATTAGGCAGTTAATTAGGCAAGCAATTAGGCAGGCAGGCAATTAGGCAGGCAGGCAATTAGGCATGCAATTAAGCAGTTAATTTGGCAAGCAGGTAATTTGGCAGGTAATTAGGCAGTTAATAAGGCAGGCAATATGAAGTCAATTAGGCAGGCAATTAGGCAGGAAGGCAGGCAATTTGGTAGGCAATTAGGTAAACAATTAGGCAGGCAATTAGGCAGGCAATTAGGCAGGCAATTAGGCAGGCAATTAAGCAGACAATTAGGCAGGCAGGCAATTAGGCAGGCAGGTAATTAGGTAGGCAATTAGGCAGTTAATTAGGCAGGCAAGCAATTTGGCAGGTAATTAGGCAGGCAATAAGGCAAGCAATTAAGCAGGCAATTAGGCAGTTAATTAAGACAGGCATTTAGGTAGGGCAATTAGCCAGTTAATTAGGCAGGCTTTTAGGCAGGCATTTAGGCAAACAAATATGCAGGCATACAATTAGGCAGGAGGTTAAGTAGGAAATTAGGCAGTTAGATAGGCGGGCAATTAGGCAGGCAATTAGGCAGGCAATTAGGCATAATATAAGGTAGGTAATTAGGCAGGCATGCAATTAGGCATGCAGGCAATTAGGCAGGCAGGCAATTAGACAGGCAGGCAATTAGGCAGGTAGGCAATAAGGCAGGCAATTAATCAGGCAATTAAGCAGGAAATTAGGCAGGTTGGCTATTAGGCAGGCAATTAAGCAGGCAATAAGGCTATTAATTAGACAGGCAATAAGGCATGCAATAAAGCAGTTAATAAGGCAGGCAATTAGGCTGGCAATTAGGCAGTTAATTGAGCAGGCAATTAGGCAGTTAATTGAACAGGCAATTAGGCAGGCAATAAGGCAATATATTAAGCAGTTAATTAGGCAGGCAGGCAATTTGGCAGGTAATAAGGCAGGCAATTAGGCAGGCTATAAGGCAGGCAATTAAACAGTTAATAAAGCAGTTAATTAGGAAGGCAGGCAATTTGGCAGTTAATTAGGCAGGCAATTAGGCAGGCTATCAGGCAAGCAATTAGGCAGTTAATAAAGCAGTTAATAAGGCAGGCAATTAGGCAGAGAATTAGGCAGTCAAATTGGCAGGATTTAAGCAGGCAATTAGGCAGGCAATTAGGCAGTAAATTATGCAGGAAATTAGGCAGGCAGGCAACTAGGCGGGCAGGCAATTAGGCAGGCAGGCAATTAGGCAGGCAGTTAATTAGGTAGGCAATTAGGCAGTTAATTAGGCAGGCAAGCAATTTGGCAGGTAATTAGGCAGGCAATAAGGCAAGCAATTAAGCAGGCAATTAGGCAGTTAATTAGGCAGGCATTTAGGCAGGCATTTAGGCAGTTAATTAGGCAGGCTTTTTGGCAGGCATTTAGGCAAACAAATAGGCAGGCATTCAATTAGGCAGGCATTTAGGTAGGCAATTAGGCAGTTAGATAGGCGGGCAATTAGGCAGGCAAATAGGCAGAAAATTAGGCAGGCAATTAGGCAGGCAATTAGGCAGTTTATTAAGCAGGCAATTAGGCAGTTAATAAGGCAGGTAATTAAAAGTAAATTAGGCAGGCAAGCAATTAGGCAGGCAATTAGGCAGTTAATTAGGCAGGCAATTAATCAGATAATTATGCAGGCAATTAGTCAAGCAATTAAGCAGGCAATTAAGGAGGCAATTATGCAGTTAATTAGGCAAGCAATTAGGCAGGCAGGCAATTAGGCAGGCAAGCAATTAGGCATGCAATATGGCAGTAAATTGGGCAAGCATGCAATTTGGCAGGTAATTAAGCAGGCAATTAGGCAGGCAATTAGGCAGGCAATTAGGCAGGCAATTAGGCAGTTAATAAGGCAAGCAATTATGAAGTCAATTAGGCAGGCAATTAGGCAGGTAGGCAGGCAATTAGGTAGGCAATTAGGTAAACAATTAGGCAGGCAATTAAGCAGTTAATTATGCAGGCAATTAGGCATTTAATTAGGCAGATAATTAGGTATGCAATGAGGCAGGCAATGTGGCAGGCAATTAGGCAGGTAGGTAATTAGTCAGGTAATTAGGCAGGCAATTAAGCAGGCAATTAGGCAGTTAATAAGGCAAGCAATTAGGCAGGCAGCCATAAGGCAGGCAGGTAATTAGGCAGGCAATTAAGCAGTAAATTGGGCAAGCATGCAATTTGGCAGACAATTAGGCAGGCAATTAGGCAGTTAATTAAGCAGGCAATTAGGCAGTTAATAAGGCAGGCAATTAAAAGTCAATTAGGCAGGCAAGCAATTAGGCAGGCAATTAGGCAGTTAATTAGGCAGGCAATTAATCAGATAATTAGGCAGGCAATTAGTCAAGCAATTAAGCAGGCAATTAAGGAGGCAATTATGCAGTTAATTAGGCAAGCAATTAGGCAGGCAGGCAATTAGGCAGGCAAGCAATTAGGCATGCAATATGGCAGTAAATTGGGAAAGCATGCAATTTGGCAGGTAATTAAGCAGGCAATTAGGCAGGCAATTAGGCAGGCAATTAGGCAGGCAATTAGGCAGTTAATAAGGCAAGCAATTATGAAGTCAATTAGGCAGACAATTAGGCAGGTAGGCAGGCAATTAGGTAGGCAATTAGGTAAACAATTAGGCAGGCAATTAAGCAGTTAATTATGCAGGCAATTAGGCAGGCAAGCAATTAGGCAGGCAATTAGTTAGTTGTTTAGGCAGGCAATAAGGCAGTTCATTAGACCCTAGTTAGGCAGGCTATTAAGCAGGTAATTAGGCAGGCAAATAAGTAGTTCATTAGGCAACTGACAATTTTTAGGTAAGTAGGCAGGCAATTAGGCAGGCAATTAGGCAGGCAATAAGGCAGGCAATAAGGCAGTTAATTAGACAGACAATTAGGCAGTTAATTAGGCAGGCAAGTAGGCAGGTAATTAGGCACGCAATTAGGTAGTTAATTAGGCAGGCAATTAGGCAGGCAATTAGGCAGTTAATTAGGCAGGCAATTAGGCAGTTAATAAGGCAGGCAATTATGAAGTCAATTAGGCAGGCTATTAGGCAGGAAGGCAGCCAATTAGGTAGGCAATTAAGTAGGCATTTAGGCAGGCAAGCAGTTAGACAGGCAGTAAGGCAGTTAATTAGGCAGGCAATTAAGCAGATAATTAGGCAAGCAGGCAATTAGGCATGCAATTAAGCAGTTAATTGGGCAAACAGGCAATTAAGCAGGTAATAAGGCAGGCAATTAGGCAGGCAATTAGGCAGGCAATTAGGCAGGCAATAAGGCAGGCAATTATGCAGTTAATTAGCCAGGCAATTTGCAGTTAATAAGGCTGGCATTTATGAAGTCATTTAGGCAGGCAATTAGGCAGGAAGGCAGACAATTAGGCAGGAAGGCAGGCAATTAGGTAGGCAATTTGGTAGGCAATTAGACAGGCAAGCAATTTGGCAGGTAGTAAGGCAGTTAATTAGGCTGGCAATTAGACAGTTAATTGAACATGCAGTTAGGCAGTTGATTGAGCAGGCTATTAGGCAGTTAATAAGGCAGGCAATTACGAAGTCAATTAGGCAGGTAATTAGACAGGAAGGCAGGCATTTAGGTAGGCAATTAGGAAGGCAATTAGGCAGGCAATTAGGTAGGCAATTTGGTAGGCAATTAGGCAGGCAAGCAATTAGGCAGGCAGTAAGGAAGTTAATTAGGCAAATAATTAGGCAGGCAATTAAGCAGGCAATAAGGCAGGCAATTAGGCAGATAATAAGGCAGGCAATTAGGCAGATAATTAGGCAAGCCTTTAGGCAGGCAATTAGGCAGGTATTTAGGCAGGCAATTAAGCAGGCAATTTGGCAGGTAATTAGGCAGGCAATTAGGCAGGCGAATAGGCAGGCAATTAGACAGCCAATTAGGCAGGCAATTAGGCAGGCAATAAGACAGGAAATTTGGCAGTTAATTAGGTAGGCAATTGGGCAGTTAATAAGGCAGGCAATTATGAAGTCATTTAGGCATGCAATTCGGCAGGAAGGCAGGCAATTAGGTAGGCAATTAGGAAGGCAATTAGGAAGGCAAGCAATTAGGCAGGCAGTAAGGCAGTTAATTAGGAAGGCAATTAGGCAGATAATTAGGTAAGCAGGCAATTAGGCAGGCAGGCAATCGGCAGGTAGGCAATTAGGCAGGTTATAAGGCAGGCAATTAGGCAGTTAATTAAGCAGGTTATTAGGCTGTTAATAAGGCAAGCAATTAAGCAGGCATGCAATAAGGCAGGCAGGTAATTAGGCAGGCAATTAAGCAGTTAATTAGGCAGGCAAGCAATTTGGCAGGTAATTAGGCAGGCAATAAGTCAAGCAATTAAGCAGGCCATTAAGGAGGCAATTATGCAGTTAATTAGGCAAGCATTTAGGCAGGCACGCAATGAGGCAGGCAATTAGGCATGCAATTAAGCAGTCAATTGGGCAAGCATGCAATTTGGCAGGTTATTAGGCAGGCAATTTGGCAGGCAATTAGGAAGGCAATTAGGCAGGAAATTAGGCATTTAATAAGGCAGATAATTAGGAAGAATATAGGCAGTCAATTGGGCAGGCAATTAGTCAGACAGACAATAAGGCAGGCAATTAGGCAGGTAATTAGGCAGGCAATAAGGCAGGCAAATAGGCAGGCAATTAGACAGCCAATTAGGCAGGCAATTAGGCATTTAATTAGGCAGGCAATTAGACAGCCAATTAGGCAGGCAATTAGGCTTTTAATTAGGCAGATAATAAGGCAGGCAATTTGGCAGGCAATTAGGCAGGCAATTAGTCAGACAGACAATTAGGCAGGCCATTAGGCAGGCAATTAGGCAGGCAATTAGGCAGGTAAAAGGCAAGCAATTAGGCAGACAATTAAGGAGGCAATCAGGCAGTTCATTAGGCAAGCAATTAGGCAGGCAATTAGGCAGGTAATTAAGCAGGCAATAAGGCAGGCAAATAGGCAGGCAATTAGACAGCCAATTAGGCATTTAATTAGGCAGGCAATAAGGCAGGCAAATAATCAGGCAATTAGACAGCCAATTAGGCAGGCAATTAGGCATTTAATTAGGCAGATAATTAGGCAGGAAATAAAGCAGGAATTTAGGCAGCAATTAGGCAGGCAGACAATTAGGCAGGCAATTATGCAGGCATTTAGGCAGGTAATTAGGCAGGCTATTGGCAGGCAATTAGGCAGGCAATTAGGCAGGCAAATAATGAGCAGACAATTAGGCAGGCAATCTGGCAGGCAATTAGGCAGTTAATTAGGCAGGAAATTAAGCAGGGAATTAAGTATTTAATTAGACAGGCAATAAGACAGATAATTAAACAGGCAAATAGGCAGGCAATAAGGCAATTAATTAGGCAGGCAATTAGGCAGTTAATTAGGCAAGCAATAATGCGAGCAATTAGGCAGGCAATTAGGCAGGTAATTAGGCAGGCAGTTAGGCAGGTAATTTGGCAGGCAATTAGGCAGTTAATAAGACAGGCAATTAGGTAGGCAAGGAGGCAGGCAATGTGGCAGGCAATTAGGCAGGTAGGTAATTAGTCAGGCAATTAGACAGGCAATTAAGCAGGCAATTAGGCAGTTAATTAGGCAAGCAATTAGGCAGGCAAGCAATAAGGCAGGCAGGTAATTAGGCAGGCAGTTAAGCAGTTAGTTAGGCAGGCAAGCAATTTGGCAGGTAATTAGGCAGGCAATAAGGCAATCAATTAAGCGGGCAATTAAGGAGGCAATTATGCAATTAATTAGGCAAGCAATTAGGCAGGCAGGCAATTAGGCAGGCAGGCAATTAGGCATGCAATTAAGCAGTAAATTGAGAAAGCATGCAATTTGGCAGGTAATTAGGCAGGCAATTAGGCAGGCAATTAGGCAGGAAATTAGGCAGTTAATTGGACAAGCTGGCAATTTAGCAGGTAATAAGGCAGGCAATTAGGCAGGCAATTAGGCAGGCAATTAAGCAGGCAATTATGAAGGCAATAAGGCAGGCAATTATGCAGTTAATTAGGCAGGTAATTAGCAGTTAATAAGGCAGGCAATTATGAAGTCAATTAGGCAAACAATTAAACAAAAAGGCAGGCAATTAGGTAGGCAATTTGGTAGGCAATTAGGCATGCAAGCTATTAGGCAGGCAGTAAGGCAGTTAATTAGGCTGGCAAATAGGCAGTTATTTGAGCAGGCAATTAGGCAGTTAATTGAACAGGCAATTAGGCAGTTAATTAAGCAGGCAATTAGGCAGTTAATAAGGCAGGCAATTATGAAGTCAACTAGGCAGGCAATTAGGCATGCAATTAAGCAGTAAATTGAGAAAGCATGCAATTTGGCAGGTAATTAGGCAGGCAATTAAGCAGGCAATTAGGCAGGCAATAAGGTAGGCAATTAAGCAGTTAATAAGGCGGGCAATTATGTAGGCAATTAGGCAGGCAATAAGGCAGGCAATTAGGCAAGCAATTAAGCAGGCAAGTAGACAGGCAATTAGGCAGGTAATTAAGCAGGCAATAAGGCAGTTAATTAGGCAAGCAATTAAGCAGGCAAGCAATAAGGCAGGCAGGAAATTAGGCAGGCAATTAAGCAGTTAATTAGGCAGGCAAGTCATTTGGCAGGTAATTAGGCAGGCAATAAGGCAAGCAATTAAGCAGGCAATTAGGCAGTTAATTAGGCAAGCAATTAGGCAGGCAGGCAATTAGGCATGCAATTAAGCAGTTAATTTGGCAAGCAGGTAATTTGGCAGGTAATTAGGCAGTTCATAAGGCAGGCAATATGAAGTCAATTAGGCAGGCAATTAGGCAGGAAGGCAGGCAATTTGGTAGGCAATTAGGTAAACAATTAGGCAGGCAATTAGGCAGGCAATTAGGCAGGCAATTAGGCAGGCAATTAAGCAGGCAATTAGGCAGTTAATTAGATAGTCAATAAGGCATTTATCAAGGCAGGCAATTATGAAGTCAATTAGGCAGGCTATTAGGCAGGAAGGCAGCCAATTAGGTAGGCAATTAGGTAGGCAATTAGGCAGGCAAGCAGATAGGCAGGCAGTAATGCAGTTAATTAGGCTTGCAAATAGGCAGTTATTTGTGCAGGCAATTAGGTAGTTAATTGAACAGGCAATTAGGCAGGCAATTAGGCAGGTAATTAGGCAAGCAGGCAATTAGGCATGCAATTAAGCAGTTAATTGGACAAGCTGGCAATTTAGCAGGTAATAAGGCAGGCAATTAGGCAGGCAATTAAGCAGGCAATTAGGAAGGCAATAAGGCAGGCAATTATGCAGTTAATTAGGCAGGTAATTAGCAGTTAATAAGGCAGGCAATTATGAAGTCAATTAGGCAAACAATTAAACAAAAAGGCAGGCAATTAGGTAGGCAATTTGGTAGGCAATTAGGCATGCAAGCTATTAGGCAGGCAGTAAGGCAGTTAATTAGGCTGGCAAATAGGCAGTTATTTGAGCAGGCAATTAGGCAGTTAATTGAACAGGCAATTAGGCAGTTAATTAAGCAGGCAATTAGGCAGTTAATAAGGCAGGCAATTATGAAGTCAACTAGGCAGGCAATTAGGCATGGAAACAGGCCATTAGGTAGGCAATTAGGAAGGCAATAAGGTAAGAAATTTGGTAGGAAATTAGACAGGCAAGCAATTAGGCAGGCAATAAGGCAGGCAATTAGGCAGGCAATTGGGCAGGCAATAAGGCAGGCAAAAGGCAGATGATTAGGCAAGCAATAAGCAGGCAATTAGGCAGTTAATTAGGCAAGCAATTAAGCAGGCAAGCAATAAGGCAGGCAGGTAATTAGGCAGGCAATTAAGCAGTTTATTAGGCAGGCAAGCAATTTGGCAGGAAATTAGGCAGGCAATAAGGCAAGCAATTAGGCAGACAATTAAGGAGGCAATTAGGCAGTTAATTAGGCAAGCAATTAGGCAGGCAAGCAATAAGGTAGGCAGGTAATTAGGCAGGCAATTAAGCAGTTAGTTAGGCAGGCAAGCAATTTGGCAGGTAATTAGGCAGGCAATAAGGCAAGCAATTAAGCAGGCAATTATGCAGTTAATTAGGCATACAATTAGGCAGGTAGGCAATTAGGCATGCAATTAAGCTGTAAAATGGGCAAGCATGCAATTTGGCAGGTAATTAGGCAGGCAATTTGGCAGGCAATTAGGCAGGCATTTAGGCAGGCAATTAAGCAGTTAATAAGGCAAGCAATTATGAAGTCAATTAGAAAGGCAATTAGGCAGGAAGGCAGCCAATTTGGTAGGCAATTAGATCAACAATTAGGCAGGCAATTAGGCAGTTAATTAGGCAGGCAATTAGTCAGTTAATTAGGCAGGCAATTAGGCAGTTAATTATGCAGGAAATTAGGCTGTTAATTAGACAGGCAAGTAGGCAGGTAATTAGGCACGCAATTAGGTAATTAATTAGGCAGGCAATTAAGCAAACAAATAGGCAGGCATACAATTAGGCAGGCAATTAGGTAGCCAAATAGGCAGTTAGATAGGCGGGCAATTAGGCAGGCAATTAGGCAGGCAATTAGGCAGTAAATTAGGCAGGTAATTAGGCAGGCATGTAATTAGGCATGCAGGCAATTAGGCAGGCAGGTAATTAGGCAGGCAAGCAATTAGGCAGGTAGGCAATAAGGCAGGCAATTAATCAGGCAATTAAGCAGGAAATTAGGCAAGTTGGCAATTAGGCAGGCAATTAGGTAGGCAATTAAGCAGGCAATTAGGCAGGCACTAAGGCTATTAATTAGACAGGCAATAAGGCAGGCAATTAGGCAGTTAATAACGCAGGCAATTAGGCTGGCAATTAGGCAGTTATTTGAGCAGGCAATTAGGCAGTTAATTGAGCAGGCAATTAGGCAGGCAATGAGGCAATATATTAAGCAGTTAATTTAGCAGGCAGGCAATTTGGCAGGTAATTAGGCAGGCAATTAGGCAGGCTATCAGGCAGGCAATTAGGCAGTTAATAAAGCAGTTAGTAAGGCAGGCAATTAGGATGGCAATTAGGCTGGCAATTAGGCAGTTAATTGAGCAGGCAATTAGGCATTTAATTGAACAGGCAATTAGGCAGGCAATAAGGCAATATATTAAGCAGTTAATTAGGCAGGCAATTTGGCAGGTAATAAGGCAGGCAATTAGGCATAAAATTAGGTAGGTAATTAGGCAGGCATGCAATTAGGCATGCAGGCAATTAGGCAGGCAGGCAATTAGACAGGCAGGCAATTAGGCAGGTAGGCAATAAGGCAGGCAATTAATCAGGCAAATTAACCAGGAAATTAGGCAGTTTGGCTATTAGGCAGGCAATTAAGCAGGCAATAAGGCTATTAATTAGACAGGCAATAAGGCATGCAATAAAGCAGTTAATAAGGCAGGCAATTAGGCTGGCAATTAGGCAGTTAATTGAGCAGGCAATTAGGCAGTTAATTGAACAGGCAATTAGGCAGGCAATAAGGCAATATATTAAGCAGTTAATAAGGCAGGCAGGCAATTTGGCAGGTAACAAGGCAGGCAATTAGGCAGGCTATAAGGCAGGCAATTAAACAGTTAATAACGCAGTTAATTAGGCAGGCAGTCAATTTGGCAGGTAATTAGGCAGGCAATTAGGCAGGCTATCAGGCAGGCAATTAGGCAGTTATAAAGCAGTTAATAAGGCAGGCAATTAGGCAGGCAATTAGGCAGTCAAATTGGCAGGATTTAAGCAGGCAATTAGGCAGTTAATTAGACAGGCAATTAGGCAGGCAATTAGGCAGTAAATTAGGCAGGAAGTTAGGCAGGCAGGCAATTAGGCGGGCAGGCAATTAGGCAGGCAGGCAATTAGGCAGGCAGTTAATTAGGTAGGCAATTAGGCAGTTAATTAGGCAGGCAAGCAATTTGGCAGGTAATTAGGCAGGCAATAAGGCAAGCAATTAAGCAGGCAATTAGGCAGTTAATTAGGCAGGCATTTAGGCAGGCATTTAGGCAGTTAATTAGGCAGGCTCTTTGGCAGGCATTTAGGCAAACAAATAGGCAGGCATACAATTAGGCAGGCAATTAGGTAGGCAATTAGGCAGTTAGATAGGCGGGCAATTAGGCAGGCAATTAGGCATAAAATTAGGTTGGTAATTAGGCAGGCATGCAATTAGGCATGCAGGCAATTATGCAGGCAGGCAATTAGACAGGCAGGCAATTAGGCAGGTAGGCAATAAGGCAGGCAATTATTCAGGCAATTAAGCAGGAAATTAGGCAGGTTGGCTATTAGGCAGGCAATTAAGCAGGCAATAAGGCTATTTATTAGACAGGCAATTAGGCAGGCAATTAGGCAGGCAATTAGGCAGGCAATTAGGCAGGCAATAAGGCAGGCAATAAGGCAAGCAATAAGGCAGATGATTAGGCAAGCAATAAGCAGGCAATTAGGCAAGCAAATAGGAAGGCAATTAGGCAGGCAATTAAACAGGCAATTTGGCAGGTAATAAGGCAGGCAAGCAATTAGGCAAGCAAGCAATTAGGCAAGCAGCAAGACAGTTAATTAGGCAGTTAATTAGGCAGGCAATTAGGCAGTTACTTAGGCAGTTAATTAGGCAGGCAATTAGGCAAATTATTATGCAAGCAATTAAGCAGGCAATTAGGCAGTTAATTAGGCAGGCAATTAAGCAGGCAATTAAGCAGTTAATTAGGCAAGCAATTAAGCAGGCAAGCATTAAGGCAGGCAGGTAATTAGGCAGGAAATTAAGCAGTTTATTAGGCAGGCAAGCAATTTGGCAGGTAATTAGGCAGGCAATAAGGCAAGCAATTAGGCAGACAATTAAGGAGGCAATTAGGCAGTTAATTAGGCAAGCAATTAGGCAGGCAAGCAATAAGGCAGGCAGGTAATTAGGCAGCAATTAAGCAGTTAGTTAGGCAGGCAAGCAATTTGGCAGGTAATTAGGCAGGCAATAAGGCAAGCAATTAAGCAGGCAATTAAGGAGGCAATTATGCAGTAAGAAGGCAAACAATTAGGCAGGTAGGCAATTAGGCATGCAATTAAGCTGTAAAATGGGCAAGCATGCAATTTGGAAGGTAATTAGGCAGGCAATTTGGCAGGCAATTAGGCAGGCATTTAGGCAGGCAATTAAGCAGTTAATAAGGCAAGCAATTATGAAGTCAATTAGAAAGGCAATTAGGCAGGAAGGCAGCCAATTTGGTAGGCAATTAGATAAACAATTAGGCATGCAATTAGGCAGTTAATTAGGCAGGCAATTAGTCAGTTAATTAGGCTGGCAATTAGGCAGTTAATTATGCAGGCAATTAGGCTGTTAATTAGACAGGCAAGTAGGCAGGTAATTAGGCACGCAATTAGGTAATGAATTAGGCAGGCAATTAGGCAAACAAATAGGCAGGCATACAATTAGGCAGGCAATTAGGTAGCCAAATAGGCAGTTAGATAGGCGGGCAATTAGGCAGGCAGTTAGATAGGCAATTAGCCAGTAAATTAGGCAGGTAATTAGGCAGGCATGTAATTAGGCATGCAGGCAATTAGGCAGGCAGGTAATTAGGCAGGTAGGCAATAAGGCAGGCAATTAATCAGGCAATTAAGCAGGAAATTAGGCAAGTTGGCAATTAGGCAGGCAATTAGATAGGCAATTAAGCAGGCAATTAGGTAGGCAATTAAGCAGGCAATTAGGTAGGTACTAAGGCTATTAATTAGACAGGCAATTAGGCAGGCAATAAGGCAGGCATTTAGGCAATTAATAACGCAGGCAATTAGGCTGGCAATTAGGCAGTTATTTGAGCAGGCAATTAGGCAGTTAATTGAGCAGGCAATTAGGCAGGCAATGAGGCAATATATTAAGCAGTTAATTAGGCTGGCAGGCAATTAGGCGGGCAGGCAATTAGGCAGGCAGGCAATTAGGCAGGCAGGCAATTAGTCAGGCAGGTAATTAGGTAGGCAATAAGGCAGTTAATTAGGCAGGCAAGCAATTTGGCAGGTAATTAGGCAGGCAATAAGGCAAGCAAATAAGCAGGCAATTAGGCAGTTAATTAGGCAGGCATTTAGGCAGGCAATTAGGCAGTTAATTAGGCAGGCTTTTAGGCAGGCATTTAGGCAAACAAATATGCAGGCATACAATTAGGCAGGCAGTTAGGTAGGCAATTAGGCAGTTAGATAGGCGGGCAATTAGGCAGGAAATTAGGCAGGCAATTAGGCAGGCAATTAGGCAGGCAATTAGGCATAAAATTAGGTAGGTAATTAGGCAGGCAATAAGGCAGGCAAAAAGGCAGATGATTAGGCAAGCAATAAGCAGGCAATTAGGCAAGCAAATAGGAAGGCAATTAGGCAGGCAACTAAACAGGCAATTTGGCAGGTAATAAGGCAGGCAATTAGGCAGGCAAGCAATTAGGCAAGCAGCAAGACAGTTAATTAGGCAGTTAATTACGCAGGCAATTAGGCAGTTACTTAGGCAGTTAATTAGGCAGGCAATTAGGCAGGTTATTATGCAAGCAATTAAGCAGGCAATTAGGCAGTTAATTAGGCAGGCAATTAAGCAGGCAATTAAGCAGTTAATTAGGCAAGCAATTAAGCAGGCAAGCAATAAGGCAGGCAGGTAATTAGGCAGGCAATTAAGCAGTTTATTAGGCAGGCAAGCAATTTGGCAGGTAATTAGGCAGGCAATAAGGCAAGCAATTAGGCAGATAATTAAGGAGGCAATTAGGCAGTTAATTAGGCAAGCAATTAGGCAGGCAAGCAATAAGGCAGGCAGGTAATTAGGCAGGCAATTAAGCAGTTAGTTAGGCAGGCAAGCAATTTGGCAGGTAATTAGGCAGGCAATAAGGCAAGCAATTAAGCAGGCAATTAAGGAGGCAATTATGCAGTTAATTAGGCAAACAATTAGGCAGGTAGGCAATTAGGCATGCAATTAAGCTGTAAAATGGGCAAGCATGCAATTTGGCAGGTAATTAGGCAGGCAATTTGGCAGGCAATTAGGCAGGCATTTAGGCAGGCAATTAAGCAGTTAATAAGGCAAGCAATTATGAAGTCAATTAGAAAGGCAATTAGGCAGGAAGGCAGCCAATTTGGTAGGCAATTAGATAAACAATTAGGCAGGCAATTAGGCAGTTAATTAGGCAGGCAATTAGTCAGTTAATTAGGCAGGCAATTAGGCAGTTAATTATGCAGGCAATTAGGCTGTTAATTAGACAGGCAAGTAGGCAGGTAATTAGGCACGCAATTAGGTAATTAATTAGGCAGGCAATTAGGCAAACAAATAAGCAGGCATACAATTAGGCAGGCAATTAGGTAGCCAAATAGGCAGTTAGATAGGCGGGCAATTAGGCAGGCAATTAGGCAGTAAATTAGGCAGGTAATTAGGCAGGCATGTAATTAGGCATGCAGGCAATTAGGCAGGCAGGTAATTAGGCAGGCAGGCAATTAGGCAGGTAGGCAATAAGGCAGGCAATTAATCAGGCAATTAAGCAGGAAATTAGGCAAGTTGGCAATTAGGCAGGCAATTAGGTAGGCAATTAGGCAGGCAATTAGGTAGGCAATTAAGCAGGCAATTAGGCAGGCACTTAGGCTATTAATTAGACAGGCAATAAGGCAGGCAATTAGGCAGTTAATAACGCAGGCAATTAGGCTGGCAATTAGGCAGTTATTTGAGCAGGCAATTAGGCAGTTAATTGAGCAGGCAATTAGGCAGGCAATGAGGCAATATATTAAGCAGTTAATTTAGCAGGCAGGCAATTTGGCAGGTAATTAGGCAGGCAATTAGGCAGGCTATCAGGCAGGCAATTAGGCAGTTAATAAAGCAGTTAATAAGGCAGGCAATTATGCTGGCAATTAGGCAGGCAATTAAGCAGGCAATTAGGAAGGCAATAAGGCAGGCAATTATGCAGTTAATTAGGCAGGCAATTAGCAGTTAATAAGGCATTTATCAAGGCAGGCAATTATGAAGTCAATTAGGCAGGCTATTAGGCAGGAAGGCAGCCAATTAGGTAGGCAATTAGCCAGGCAATTAGGCAGGCAAGCAGTTAGGCAGGCAGTAATGCAGTTAATTAGGCTGGCAAATAGGCAGTTATTTGAGCAGGCAATTAGGCAGTTGATTAAACAGGCAATTAGGCAGGCAATTAGGCAGGTAATTAGGCAAGCAGGCAATTAGGCATGCAATTAAGCAGTTAATTGGACAAGCTGGCAATTTAGCAGGTAATAAGGCAGGCAATTAGGCAGGCAAATAGGCAGGCAATTAAGCAGGCAATTAGGAAGGCAATAAGGCAGGCAATTATGCAGTTAATTAGGCAGGCAATTAGCAGTTAATAAGGCAGGCAAATATGAAGTCAATTAGGCAAACAATTAGGCAAAAAGGCAGGCAATTAGGTAGGCAATTTGGTAGGCTATTAGGCAGGCAAGCAATTAGGCAGGCAGTAAGGCAGTTAATTAGGCTGGCAAATAGGCAGTTATTTGAGCAGGCAATTAGGCAGTTAATTGAACAGGCAATTAGGCAGTTAATTAAGCAGGCAATTAGGCAGTTAATAAGGCAGGCAATTATGAAGTCAACTAGGCAGGCAATTAGGCATAAAAACAGGCATTTAGGTAGGCAATTAGGAAGGCAATTAGGTAAGCAATTTGGTAGGCAATTAGACAGGCAAGCAATTAGGCAGGCAATAAGGCAGGCAATTAGGCAGGCAATTAGGCAGGCAATAAGGCAGGCAATAAGGCAGATGATTAGGCAAGCAATAAGCAGGCAATTAGGCAAGCAAATAGGAAGGAAATTAGGCAGGCAATTAAACAGGCAATTTGGCAGGTAATAAGGCAGGCAATTAGGCAGGCAAGCAATTAGGCAAGCAGCAAGACAGTTAATTAGGCAGTTAATTAGACAGGCAATTAGGCAGTTACTTAGGCAGTTAATTAGGCAGGCAATTAGGCAGGTTATTATGCAAGCAATTAAGCAGGCAATTAGGCAGTTAATTAGGCAGGAAATTAAGCAGGCAATTTAGCAGTTAATTAGGCAAGCAATTAAGCAGGCAAGCAATAAGGCAGGCAGATAGTTAGGCAGGCAATTAAGCAGTTTATTAGGCAAGCAAGCAATTTGGCAGGTAATTAGGCAGGCAATAAGGCAAGCAATTAGGCAGACAATTAAGGAGGCAATTAGGCAGTTAATTAGGCAAGCAATTAGGCAGTTAATTAGGCAAGCAATTAGGCAGGCAAGCAATAAGGCAGGCAGGTAATTAGGCAGGCAATTAAGCAGTTAGTTAGGCAGGCAAGCAATTTGGCAGGTAATTAGGCAGGCAATAAGGCAAGCAATTAAGCAGGCAATTAAGAAGGCAATTATGCAGTTAATTAGGCAAACAATTAGGCAGGTAGGCAATTAGGCATGCAATTAAGCTGTAAAATGGGCAAGCATGCAATTTGGCAGGTAATTAGGCAGGCAATTTGGCAGGCAATTAGGCAGGCATTTAGGCAGGCAATTAAGCAGTTAATAAGGCAAGCAATTATGAAGTCAATTAGAAAGGCAATTAGGCAGGAAGGCAGCCAATTTGGTAGGCAATTAGATAAACAATTAGGCAGGCAATTAGGCAGTTAATTAGGCAGGCAATTAGTCAGTTAATTAGGCAGGCAATTAGGCAGTTAATTATGCAGGCAATTAGGCTGTTAATTAGACAGGCAAGTAGGCAGGTAATTAGGCACGCAATTAGGTAATTAATTAGGCAGGCAATTAGGCAAACAAATAAGCAGGCATACAATTAGGCAGGCAATTAGGTAGCCAAATAGGCAGTTAGATAGGCGGGCAATTAGGCAGGCAATTAGGCAGGTAATTAGGCAGGCATGTAATTAGGCATGCAGGCAATTAGGCAGGCAGGTAATTGGGCAGGCAGGCAATTAGGCAGGTAGGCAATAAGGCAGGCAATTAATCAGGCAATTAAGCAGGAAATTAGGCAAGTTGGCAGTTGGGCAGGCAATTAGGTAGGCAATTAAGCAGGCAATTAGGAAGGCACTAAGGCTATTAATTAGACAGGCAATTAGGCAGGCAATAAGGCAGGCAATTAGGCAGTTAATAACGCAGGCAATTAGGCAGTTATTTGAGCAGGCAATTAGGCAGTTAATTGAGCAGGCAATTAGGCAGGCAATGGGGCAATATATTAAGTAGTTAATTAGGCAGGCAGGCAATTTGGCAGGTAATTAGGCAGGCAATAAGGCAGGCTATCAGGCAGGCAATTAGGCAGTTAATAAAGCAGTTAATAAGGCAGGCAATTAGGCAGAGAATTAGGCAGACAAATTGGCAGGCTTTTAAGCAGGCAATTAGGCAGTTAATTAGGCAGGCAAATAGGCAGGCAATTAGGCAGTAAATTAGGCAGGAAATTAGGCAGGCAGGCAATTAGGCGGGCAGGCAATTAGGCAGGCAGGCAATTAGGCAGGCAGGTTATTAGGTAGGCAATTAGGCAGTTAATTAGGCAGGCAAGCAATTTGGCAGGTAATTAGGCAGGCAATAAGGCAAGCAATTAAGCAGGCAATTAGGCAGTTAATTTAGACAGGCATTTAGGCAGGCAATTAGGCAGTTAATTAGGCAGGCTTTTAGGCAGGCATTTAGGCAAACAAATATGCAGGCATACAATTAGGCAGGAGGTTAAGTAGGAAATTAGGCATTTAGATAGGCGGGCAATAAGGCAGGCAATTAATCAGGCAATTAAGCAGGAAATTAGGCAGGTTGGCTATTAGGCAGGCAATTAAGCAGGCAATAAGGCTATTAATTAGACAGGCAATAAGGCATGCAATAAAGCAGTTAATAAGGCAGGCAATTAGGCTGGCAATTAGGCAGTTAATTAAGCAGGCAATTAGGCAGTTAATTGAACAGGCAATTAGGCAGGCAATAAGGCAATATATTAA
Source organism: Bacillus rossius redtenbacheri (assembly GCF_032445375.1). Lineage (NCBI taxonomy): Eukaryota > Metazoa > Arthropoda > Insecta > Phasmatodea > Bacillidae > Bacillus > Bacillus rossius. Next base: position 217,125 of record NW_026962656.1, on the reverse strand, counting down.
GCAGTTAATTAGGCAGGCAGGCAATTTGGCAGGTAATAAGGCAGGCAATTAGGCAGGCTATAAGGCAGGCAATTAAACAGTTAATAAAGCAGTTAATTAGGCAGGCAGGCAATTTGGCAGGTAATTAGGCAGGCAATTAGGCAGGCTATCAGGCAGGCAATTAGGCAGTTAATAAAGCAGTTAATAAGGCAGGCAATTAGGCAGAGAATTAGGCAGTCAAATTGGCAGGATTTAAGCAGGCAATTAGGCAGGCAATTAGGCAGTAAATTATGCAGGAAATTAGGCAGGCAGGCAATTAGGCGGGCAGGCAATTAGGCAGGCAGGCAATTAGGCAGGCAGTTAATTAGGTAGGCAATTAGGCAGTTAATTAGGCAGGCAAGCAATTTGGCAGGTAATTAGGCAGGCAATAAGGCAAGCAATTAAGCAGGCAATTAGGCAGTTAATTAGGCAGGCATTTAGGCAGGCATTTAGGCAGTTAATTAGGCAGGCTTTTTGGCAGGCATTTAGGCAAACAAATAGGCAGGCATACAATTAGGCAGGCAATTAGGTAGGCAATTAGGCAGTTAGATAGGCGGCAATTAGGCAGGCAAATAGGCAGAAAATTAGGCAGGCAATTAGGCAGGCAATTAGGCAGTTTATTAAGCAGGCAATTAGGCAGTTAATAAGGCAGGCAATTAAAAGTAAAATAGGCAGGCAAGCAATTAGGCAGGCAATTAGGCAGTTAATAAGGCAAGCAATTAGGCAGGCAGCCATAAGGCAGGCAGGTAATTAGGCAGGCAATTAAGCAGTTAGTAAGGCAGGCAAGCAATTTGGCAGGTAAGTAGGCAGGCAATAAGGCAAGTTATAAGCCAGACAATTAAGGAGGCAATTAATCAGATAATTAGGCAGGCAATTAGTCAAGCAATTAAGCAGGCAATTAAGGAGGCAATTATGCAGTTAATTAGGCAAGCAATTAGGCAGGCAGGCAATTAGGCAGGCAAGCAATTAGGCATGCAATATGGCAGTAAATTGGGCAAGCATGCAATTTGGCAGGTAATTAAGCAGGCAATTAGGCAGGCAATTAGGCAGGCAATTAGGCAGGCAATTAGGCAGTTAATAAGGCAAGCAATTGTGAAGTCAATTAGGCAGGCAATTAGGCAGGTAGGCAGGCAATTAGGTAGGCAATTAGGTAAACAATTAGGCAGGCAATTAAGCAGTTAATTATGCAGGCAATTAGGCATTTAATTAGGCAGATAATTAGGTATGCAATGAGGCAGGCAATGTGGCAGGCAATTAGGCAGGTAGGTAATTAGTCAGGTAATTAGGCAGGCAATTAAGCAGGCAATTAGGCAGTTAATAAGGCAAGCAATTAGGCAGGCAGCCATAAGGCAGGCAGGTAATTAGGCAGGCAATTAAGCAGTTAGTAAGGCAGGCAAGCAATTTGGCAGGTAAGTAGGCAGGCAATAAGGCAAGTTATAAGCCAGACAATTAAGGAGGCAATTAGGCAGTTAATTAGGCAAGCAATTAGGCATGCAATTAAGCAGTAAATTGGGCAAGCATGCAATTTGGCAGACAATTAGGCAGGCAATTAGGCAGTTAATTAAGCAGGCAATTAGGCAGTTAATAAGGCAGGCAATTAAAAGTCAATTAGGCAGGCAAGCAATTAGGCAGGCAATTAGGCAGTTAATTAGGCAGGCAATTAATCAGATAATTAGGCAGGCAATTAGTCAAGCAATTAAGCAGGCAATTAAGGAGGCAATTATGCAATTAATTAGGCAAGCAATTAGGCAGGCAGGCAATTAGGCAGGCAAGCAATTAGGCATGCAATATGGCAGTAAATTGGGAAAGCATGCAATTTGGCAGGTAATTAAGCAGGCAATTAGGCAGGCAATTAGGCAGGCAATTAGGCAGGCAATTAGGCAGTTAATAAGGCAAGCAATTATGAAGTCAATTAGGCAGACAATTAGGCAGGTAGGCAGGCAATTAGGTAGGCAATTAGGTAAACATTTAGGCAGGCAATTAAGCAGTTAATTATGCAGGCAATTAGGCAGGCAAGCAATTAGGCAGGCAATTAGGCAGTTGTTTAGGCAGGCAATAAGGCAGTTAATTAGACCCTAGTTAGGCAGGCTATTAAGCAGGTAATTAGGCAGGCAAATAAGTAGTTCATTAGGCAACTGACAATTTTTAGGTAAGTAGGCAGGCAATTAGGCAGGCATCTAGGCAGGCAATAAGGCAGGCAATAAGGCAGTTAATTAGACAGACAATTAGGCAGTTAATTAGGCAGGCAAGTAGGCAGGTAATTAGGCACGCAATTAGGTAGTTAATTAGGCAGGCAATTAGGCAGGCAGTTAGGCAGTTAATTAGGCAGGCAATTAGGCAGGCAATGAGGCAGGCGATTAGGCAGTTAATTAGGCAGTTAATTAGGCAGGCAATTAGGCAATTAATTAGGCAGGCAAATTAGCAGGGAATTAAGCAGTTAATTAGGCATGCAATTAGACAGATGATTAGGCAGGCAATTAGGCAGGCAATTAAGCAGACAATTAAGGAGGCAATTATGCAGTTAATTAGGCAAGAAATTAGGCAGGCAGGCAATTAGGCATGCAATTAAGCTGTAAATTGGGCAAGCATGCAATTTGGCAGGTTATTAGGCAGGCAATAAGGCAAGCAATAAGGCAGACAATTAACAAGGCAATTAGGCAGTTAATTAGGCTAGCAATTAGAAGGCAAGCAATAAGGCAGGCAGGTAATTAGGCAGGCAATTAAGCAGTTAGTTAGGCAGGCAAGCAATTTGGCAGGTAATTAGGCAGGCAATAAGGCAAGCAATTAGCAGGCTATTAAGGAGGCAATTAGGCAGTTAATTAAGCAAGCAATATGGCAGGCAGGCAATTAGGCAAACAGGCAATTAGGCATGCAATTAAGCAGTTAATTGGGCAAGTAGGCAATTTGGCAGGTAATTAGGCTAGCAATTAGAAGGCAAGCAATAAGGCAGGCAGGTAAATAGACAGGCAATTAAGCAGTTAGTTAGGCAGGCAAGCAATTTGGCAGGTAATTAGGCAGGCAATAATGCATGCAATTAGGCAGGCATTTAAGCAGTTAAAAAGGCAGGCAATTATGAAGTCAATTCGACAGGCAATTAGGCATCAAGGAAGGCAATTAAATAGGCAATTAGGTGAACAATTAGGGAGGAAATTATGCAGGCAATTAGGCAGTTAATTAGGCAGGCAATTAGGCAGTTTATAAGGCAGGCAATTATGAAGTCAATTAGGCAGGCAATTATGCAGGAAGGCAGGCAATTAGGTAGGCATTTAGGAAGGCAATTAGGCAGGCAAGCAATTAGGCAAGCAGTAAGGCAGTTAATTAGGCAGTTAATTAGGCAGGTAATTAGGCAGGCAATTAGGCAGGCTATAAGGCAGTTAATAAAGCAGTTAATAAGGAAGGCAATTAGGCAGGCAATTAGGCAGTTTATTAAGCAGGCAATTAGGCAGTTAATAAGGCAAGGAATTATGAAGTCAATTAGGCAGGCAATTAGGCAGGAAGTCAGGCATTTAGGTAGGCAATTAGGAAGGCAATTAGGCAGGCAATTAAGCAGGCAATTAGGCAGTTAATAAGGCGGGCAATTAGGTAGGCAATTAGGTAGGCAATAAGGCAGGCAATTAGGCAAGCAATTAAGCAGGCAAGTAGACAGGCAATTAGGCAGGTAATTAATCAGGCAATAAGGCAGTTAATTAGGCAAGCAATTAGGCAGGCAGGCAATTAGGCAGGCAGGCAATTAGGCATGCAATTAAGCAGTTAATTTGGCAAGCAGGTAATTTGGCAGGTAATTAGGCAGTTAATAAGGCAGGCAATATGAAGTCAATTAGGCAGGCAATTAGGCAGGAAGGCAGGCAATTTGGTAGGCAAATAGGTAAACAATTAGGCAGGCAATTAGGCAGGCAATTAGGCAGGCAATTAGGCAGGCAATTAGGCAGGCAATTAAGCAGGCAATTAGGCAGTTAATTAGATAGTCAATAAGGCATTTATCAAGGCAGGCAATTATGAAGTCAATTAGGCAGGCTATTAGGCAGGAAGGCAGCCAATTAGGTAGGCAATTAGGTAGGCAATTAGGCAGGCAAGCAGATAGGCAGGCAGTAATGCAGTTAATTAGGCTGGCAAATAGGCAGTTATTTGAGCAGGCAATTAGGCAGTTAATTGAACAGGCAATTAGGCAGGCAATTAGGCAGGTAATTAGGCAAGCAGGCAATTAGGCATGCAATTAAGCAGTTAATTGGACAAGCTGGCAATTTAGCAGGTAATAAGGCAGGCAATTAGGCAGGCAATTAGGCAGGCAATTAAGCAGGCAATTAGGAAGGCAATAAGGCAGGCAATTATGCAGTTAATTAGGCAGGTAATTAGCCGTTAATAAGGCAGGCAATTATGAAGTCAATTAGGCAAACAATTAGGCAAAAAGGCAGGCAATAAGGTAGGCAATTTGGTAGGCAATTAGGCAGGCAAGCAATTAGGCAGGCAGTAAGGCAGTTAATTAGGCTGGCAAATAGGCAGTTATTTGAGCAGGCAATTAGGCAGTTAATTGAACAGGCAATTAGGCAGTTGATTAAGCAGGCAATTAGGCAGTTAATAAGGCAGGCAATTATGAAGTCAACTAGGCAGGCAATTAGGCATGGAAACAGGCATTTAGGTAGGCAATTAGGAAGGCAATTAGGTAAGAAATTTGGTAGGCAATTAGACAGGCAAGCAATTAGGCAGGCAATAAGGCAGGCAATTAGGCAGGCAATTAGGCAGGCAATAAGGCAGGCAATAAGGCAGATGATTAGGCAAGCAATAAGCAGGCAATTAGGCAAGCAAATAGGAAGGCAATTAGGCAGGCAATTAAACAGGCAATTTGGCAGGTAATAAGGCAGGCAATTAGGCAGGCAAGCAATTAGGCAAGCAGCAAGACAGTTAATTAGGCAGTTAATTAGGCAGGCAATTAGGCAGTTACTTAGGCAGTTAATTAGGCAGGCAATTAGGCAGGTTATTATGCAAGCAATTAAGCAGGCAATTAGGCAGTTAATTAGGCAGGCAATTAAGCAGGCAATTAAGCAGTTAATTAGGCAAGCAATTAAGCAGGCAAGCAATAAGGCAGGCAGGTAATTAGGCAGGCAATTAAGCAGTTTATTAGGCAGGCAAGCAATTTGGCAGGTAATTAGGCAGGCAATAAGGCAAGCAATTAGGCAGACAATTAAGGAGGCAATTAGGCAGTTAATTAGGCAAGCAATTAGGCAGGCAAGCAATATGGCAGGCAGGTAATTAGGCAGGCAATTAAGCAGTTAGTTAGGCAGGCAAGCAATTTGGCAGGTAATTAGGCAGGCAATAAGGCAAGCAATTAAGCAGGCAAATAAGGAGGCAATTATGCAGTTAATTAGGCAAACAATTAGGCAGGTAGGCAATTAGGCATGCAATTAAGCTGTAAAATGGGCAAGCATGCAATTTGGCAGGTAATTAGGCAGGCAATTTGGCAGGCAATTAGGCAGGCATTTAGGCAGGCAATTAAGCAGTTAATAAGGCAAGCAATTATGAAGTCAATTAGAAAGGCAATTAGGCAGGAAGGCAGCCAATTTGGTAGGCAATTAGATAAACAATTAGGCAGGCAATTAGGCAGTTAATTAGGCAGTCAATTAGTCTGTTAATTAGGCAGGCAATTAGGCAGTTAATTATGCAGGCAATTAGGCTGTTAATTAGACAGGCAAGTAGGCAGGTAATTAGGCACGCAATTAGGTAATTAATTAGGCAGGCAATTAAGCAAACAAATAGGCAGGTATACAATTAGGCAGGCAATTATGTAGCCAAATAGGCAGTTAGCTAGGCGGGCAATTAGGCAGGCAATTAGGCAGGCAATTAGGCAGTAAATTAGGCAGGTAATTAGGCAGGCATGTAATTAGGCATGCAGGCAATTAGGCAGGCAGGTAATTAGGCAGGCAGGCAATTAGGCAGGTAGGCAATAAGGCAGGCAATTAATCCGGCAATTAAGCAGGCAATAAGGCAGGCAATTAGGCAGATAATTAGGCAAGCCTTTAGGCAGGCAATTAGGCAGGTAATTTGGCAGGCAATTAAGCAGGCTATTTGGCAGGTAATTAGGCAGGCAATTAGGCAGGCGAATAGGCAGGCAATTAGACAGCCAATTAGGCAGGCAATTAGGCAGGCAATAAGACAGGAAATTTGGCAGTTAATTAGGTAGGCAATTGGGCAGTTAATAAGGCAGGCAATTATGAAGTCATTTAGGCATGCAATTAGGCAGGAAGGCAGGCAATTAGGTAGGCAATTAGGAAGGCAATTAGGAAGGCAAGCAATTAGGCAGGCAGTAAGGCAGTTAATTAGGAAGGCAATTAGGCAGATAATTAGGTAAGCAGGCAATTAGGCAGGCAGGCAATCGGCAGGTAGGCAATTAGGCAGGTTATAAGGCAGGCAATTAGGCAGTTAATTAAGCAGGTATTTAGGCTGTTAATAAGGCAAGCAATTAAGCAGGCATGCAATAAGGCAGGCAGGTAATTAGGCAGGCAATTAAGCAGTTAATTAGGCAGGCAAGTTATTTGGCAGGTAATTAGGCAGGCAATAAGGCAAGCAATTAAGCAGGCCATTAAGGAGGCAATTATGCAGTTAATTAGGCAAGCATTTAGGCAGGCACGCAATGAGGCAGGCAATTAGGCATGCAATTAAGCAGTCAATTGGGCAAGCATGCAATTTGGCAGGTTATTAGGCAGGCAATTTGGCAGGCAATTAGGAAGGCAATTAGGCAGGAAATTAGGCATTTAATAAGGCAGATAATTAGGCAGGAAAATAGGCAGGCAATTGGGCAGGCAATTAGTCAGACAGACAATAAGGCAGGCAATTAGGCAGGTAATTAGGCAGGCAATAAGGCAGGCAAATAGGCAGGCAATTAGACAGCCAATTAGGCAGGCAATTAGGCATTTAATTAGGCATGCAATTAGACAGCCAATTAGGCAGGCAATTAGGCTTTTAATTAGGCAGATAATAAGGCAGGCAATTTGGCAGGCAATTAGGCAGGCAATTAGTCAGACAGACAATTAGGCAGGCCATTAGGCAGGCAATTAGGCAGGCAATTAGGCAGGTAAAAGGCAAGCAATTAGGCAGACAATTAAGGAGACAATCAGGCAGTTAATTAGGCAAGCAATTAGGCAGGCAATTAGGCAGGTAATTAAGCAGGCAATAAGGCAGGCAAATAGGCAGGCAATTAGACAGCCACTTAGGCATTTAATTAGGCAGGCAATAAGGCAGGCAAATAATCAGGCAATTAGACAGCCAATTAGGCAGGCAATTAGGCATTTAATTAGGCAGATAATTAGGCAGGAAATAAAGCAGGAATTTAGGCAGCAATTAGGCAGGCAGACAATTAGGCAGGCAATTATGCAGGCATTTAGGCAGGTAATTAGGCAGGCTATTGGCAGGCAATTAGTCAGGCAATTAGGCAGGCAAATAGTGTGCAGACAATTAGGCAGGCAATCTGGCAGGCAATTAGGCAGTTAATTAGGCAGGAAATTAAGCAGGGAATTAAGCATTTAATTAGACAGGCAATAAGACAGATAATTAAACAGGCAAATAGGCAGGCAATAAGGCAATTAATTAGGCAGGCAATTAGGCAGTTAATTATGCAAGCAATAATGCGAGCAATTAGGCAGGCAATTAGGCAGGTAATTAGGCAGGCAGTTAGGCAGAAAATTTGGCAGGCAATTAGGCAGTTAATAAGACAGGCAATTAGGTAGGCAATGAGGCAGGCAATGTGGCAGGCAATTAGGCAGGTAGGTATTTAGTCAGGCAATTAGACAGGCAATTAAGCAGGCAATTAGGCAGTTTATTAGGCAAGCAATTAGGCAGGCAAGCAATAAGGCAGGCAGGTAATTAGGCAGGCAGTTAAGCAGTTAGTTAGGCAGGCAAGCAATTTGGCAGGTAATTAGGCAGGCAATAAGGCAAGCAATTAAGCGGGCAATTAAGGAGGCAATTATGCAATTAATTAGGCAAGCAATTAGGCAGGCAGGCAATTAGGCAGGCAGGCAATTAGGCATGCAATTAAGCAGTAAATTGAGAAAGCATGCAATTTGGCAGGTAATTAGGCAGGCAATTAGGCAGGCAATTAGGCAGGCAATTAGGCAGTTAATAAGGCAAGCAATTATGAAGTCAATTAGGCAGGCAATTAGGCAGGAAGTCAGGCATTTAGGTAGGCAATTAGGAAGACAATTAGGCAGATAATTAGGTAAGCAGGCAATTAGGCAGGCAGGCAATCGGCAGGTAGGCAATTAGGCAGGTTATAAGGCAGGCAATTAGGCAGTTAATTAAGCAGGTATTTAGGCTGTTAATAAGGCAAGCAATTAAGCAGGCATGCAATAAGGCAGGCAGGTAATTAGGCAGGCAATTAAGCAGTTAATTAGGGCAGGCAAGTTATTTGGCAGGTAATTAGGCAGGCAATAAGGCAAGCAATTAAGCAGGCCATTAAGGAGGCAATTATGCAGTTAATTAGGCAAGCATTTAGGCAGGCACGCAATGAGGCAGGCAATTAGGCATGCAATTAAGCAGTCAATTGGGCAAGCATGCAATTTGGCAGGTTATTAGGCAGGCAATTTGGCAGGCAATTAGGAAGGCAATTAGGCAGGAAATTAGGCATTTAATAAGGCAGATAATTAGGCAGGAAAATAGGCAGGCAATTGGGCAGGCAATTAGTCAGACAGACAATAAGGCAGGCAATTAGGCAGGTAATTAGGCAGGCAATAAGGCAGGCAAATAGGCAGGCAATTAGACAGCCAATTAGGCAGGCAATTAGGCATTTTAATTAGGCATGCAATTAGACAGCCAATTAGGCAGGCAATTAGGCTTTTAATTAGGCAGATAATAAGGCATGCAATTTGGCAGGCAATTAGGCAGGCAATTAGTCAGACAGACAATTAGGCAGGCCATTAGGCAGGCAATTAGGCAGGCAATTAGGCAGGTAAAAGGCAAGCAATTAGGCAGACAATTAAGGAGACAATCAGGCAGTTAATTAGGCAAGCAATTAGGCAGGCAATTAGGCAGGTAATTAAGCAGGCAATAAGGCAGGCAAATAGGCAGGCAATTAGACAGCCAATTAGGCATTTAATTAGGCAGGCAATAAGGCAGGCAAATAATCAGGCAATTAGACAGCCAATTAGGCAGGCAATTAGGCATTTAATTAGGCAGATAATTAGGCAGGAAATAAAGCAGGAATTTAGGCAGCAATTAGGCAGGCAGACAATTAGGCAGGCAATTATGCAGGCATTTAGGCAGGTAATTAGGCAGGCTATTGGCAGGCAATTAGTCAGGCAAATAGGCAGGCAAATAGTGTGCAGACAATTAGGCAGGCAATCTTTAGGCAGGCAATCTGGCAGGCAATTAGGCAGTAATTAGGCAGGAAATTAAGCAGGGAATAAGCATTTAATTAGACAGGCAATAAGACAGATAATTAAACAGGCAAATAGGCAGGCAATAAGGCAATTAATTAGGCAGGCAATTAGGCAGTTAATTATGCAAGCAATAATGCGAGCAATTAGGCAGGCAATTAGGCAGGTAATTAGGCAGGCAGTTAGGGCAGAAAAATTTGGCAGGCAATTAGGCAGTTAATAAGACAGGCAATTAGGTAGGCAATGAGGCAGGCAATGTGGCAGGCAATTAGGCAGGTAGGTATTTAGTCAGGCAATTAGACAGGCAAATTAAGCAGGGCAATTAGGCAGTTAATTAGGCAAGCAATTAGGCAGGCAAGCAATAAGGGCAGGCAGGTAATTAGGCAGGCAGTTAAGCAGTTAGGTTAGGCAGGCAAGCAATTTGGCAGGTAATTAGGCAGGCAATAAGGCAAGCAATTAAGCGGGCAATTAAGGAGGCAATTATGCAATTAATTAGGCAAGCAATTAGGCAGGCAGGCAATTAGGCAGGCAGGCAATTAGGCATGCAATTAAGCAGTAAATTTAGAAAGCATGCAATTTGGCAGGTAATTAGGCAGGCAATTAGGCAGGCAATTAGGCAGGCAATTAGGCAGTTAATAAGGCAAGCAATTATGAAGTCAATTAGGCAGGCAATTAGGCAGGAAGTCAGGCATTTAGGTAGGCAATTAGGAAGACAATTAGGCAGGCAATTAAGCAGGCAATTAAGCAGGCAATAATGTAGGCAATTAGGCAGTTAATAAGGCGGGCAATTATGTAGGCAATTAGGCAGGCAATAAGGCAGGCAATTAGGCAAGCAATTAAGCAGGCAAGTAGACAGGCAATTAGGCAGGTAATTTAGCAGGGAAAATAAGGCAGTTAATTAGGCAAGCAATTAAAGCATGCAAGCAATAAGGCAGGCAGGAAATTAGGCAGGCAATTAAGCAGTTAATTAGGCAGGCAAGTCATTTGGCAGGTAATTAGGCAGGCAATAAGGCAAGCAATTAAGCAGGCAATTAGGCAGTTAATTAGGCAAGCAATAAGGCAGGCAGGCAATTAGGCAGGCAGGCAATTAGGCATGCAATTAAGCAGTTAATTTGGCAAGCAGGTAATTTGGCAGGTAATTAGGCAGTTAATAAGGAAGGCAATATGAAGTCAATTAGGCAGGCAATTAGGCAGTGAAGGCAGGCAATTTGGTAGGCAATTAGGTAAACAATTAGGCAGGCAATTAGGCAGGCAATTAGGCAGGCAATTAGGCAGGCAATTAGGCAGGCAATTAAGCAGGCAATTAGGCCAGTTTAATTAGATAGTCAATAAGGCATTTATCAAGGCAGGCAATTATGAAGTCAATTAGGCAGGCTATTAGGCAGGAAGGCAGCCAATTAGGTAGGCTATTAGGTAGGCAATTAGGCAGGCAAGCAAGATAGGCAGGCAGTAATGCAGTTAATTAGGCTGGCAAATAGGCCTTTATTTGAGGCAGGCAATTAGGCAGTTAATTGAACAGGCAATTAGGCAGGCAATTAGGCAAGTAATTAGGCAAGCAGGCAATTAGGCAAGCAATTAAGCAGTTAATTGGACAAGCTGGCAATTAAGCAGGTAATAAGGCAGGCAATTAGGCAGGCAATTAGGCAGGCAATTAAGCAGGCAATTAGGAAGGCAATAAGGCAGGCAATTATGCAGTTAATTAGGCAGGTAATTAGCAGTTAATAAGGCAGGCAATTATGAAGTCAATTAGGCAAACAAATAAGCAAAAAGGCAGGCAATTAGGTAGGCAATTTGGTAGGCAATTAGGCAGGCAAGCTATTAGGCAGGCAGTAAGGCAGTTATTAGGCTGGCAAATAGGCAGTTATTTGAGCAGGCAATTAGGCAGTTAATTGAACAGGCAATTAGGCAGTTAATTAAGCAGGCAATTAGGCAGTTAATAAGGCAGGCAATTATGAAGTCAACTAGGCAGGCAATTAGGCATGGAAACAGGCATTTAGGTAGGCAATTAGGAAGGCAATTAGGTAAGAAATTTGGTAGGAAATTAGACAGGCAAGCAATTAGGCAGGCAATAAGGCAGGCAATTAGGCAGGCAATTGGGCAGGCAATAAGGCAGGCAAAAGGCAGATGATTAGGCAAGCAATAAGCAGGCAATTAGGCAAGCAAATAGGCAGGCAATTAAACAGGCAATTTGGCAGGTAATAAGGCAGGCAATTAGGCAGGCAAGCAATTAGGCAAGCAGCAAGACAGTTAATTAGGCAGTTAATTAGGAGGCAATTAGGCAGTTACTTTGGCAGTTAATTAGGCAGGCAATTAGGCAGGTTATTATGCAAGCAATTAAGCAGGCAATTAGGCAGTTAATTAGGCAGGCAATTAAGCAGGCAATTAAGCAGTTAATTAGGCAAGCAATTAAGAAGGCAAGCAAAAAGGCAGGCAGGTAATTAGGCAGGCAATTAAGCAGTTTATTAGGCAGGCAAGCAATTTGGCAGGTAATTAGGCAGGCAATAAGGGAAGCAATTAGGCAGATAATTAAGGAGGCAATTAGGCAGTTAATTAGGCAAGAAAATAGGCAGGCAAGCAATAAGGCAGGCAGGTAATTAGGCAGGCAATTAAGCAGTTAGTTAGGCAGGCAAGCAATTTGGCAGGTAATTAGGCAGGCAATAAGGCAAGCAATTAAGCGGGCGATTAAGGAGGCAATTATGCAATTAATTAGGCAAGCAATTAGGCAGGCAGGCAATTAGGCAGGCTTGTAATTAGGCAGGCAATTAAGCAGTTTATTAGGCAGGCAAGCAATTTGGCAGGTAATTAGGCAGGCAATAAGGCAAACAATTAGGCAGATAATTAAGGAGGCAATTAGGCAGTTAATTAGGCAAGCAATTAAGCAGGCAAGCAATAAGGCAGGCAGGTAGTTAGGCAGGCAATTAAGCAGTTTATTAGGCAGGCAAGCAATTTGGCAGGTAATTAGGCAGGCAATAAGGCAAGCAATTAAGCAGGCAATTAAGAAGGCAATTATGCAGTTAATTAGGCAAACAATTAGGCAGGTAGGCAATTAGGCATGCAATTAAGCTGTAAAATGGGCAAGCATGCAATTTGGCAGGTAATTAGGCAGGCAATTTGGCAGGCAATTAGGCAGGCATTTAGGCAGGCAATTAAGCAGTTAATAAGGCAAGCAATTATGAAGTCAATTAGAAAGGCAATTAGGCAGGAAGGCAGCCAATTTGGTAGGCAATTAGATAAACAATTAGGCAGGCAATTAGGCAGTTAATTAGGCAGGCAATTAGTCAGTTAATTAGGCAGGCAATTAGGCAGTTAATTATGCAGGCAATTAGGCTGTTAATTAGACAGGCAAGTAGGCAGGTAATTAGGCACACAATTAGGTAATTAATTAGGCAGGCAATTAGGCAAACAAATAAGCAGGCATACAATTAGGCAGGCAATTAGGTAGCCAAATAGGCAGTTAGATAGGCGGGCAATTAGGCAGGCAATTAGGCAGTAAATTAGGCAGGTAATTAGGCAGGCATGTAATTAGGCATGCAGGCAATTAGGCAGGCAGGTAATTGGGCAGGCAGGCAATTAGGCAGGTAGGCAATAAGGCAGGCAATTAATCAGGCAATTAAGCAGGAAATTAGGCAAGTTGGCAATTGGGCAGGCAATTAGGTAGGCAATTAAGCAGGCAATTTGGCAGGCACTAAGGCTATTAATTAGACAGGCAATTAGGCAGGCAATAAGGCAGGCAATTAGGCAGTTAATAACGCAGGCAATTAGGCAGTTATTTGAGCAGGCAATTAGGCAGTTAATTGAGCAGGCAATTAGGCAGGCAATGGGGCAATATATTAAGCAGTTAATTAGGCAGGCAGGCAATTTGGCAGGTAATTAGGCAGGCAATAAGGCAGGCTATCAGGCAGGCAATTAGGCAGTTAATAAAGCAGTTAATAAGGCAGGCAATTAGGCAGAGAATTAGGCAGTCAAATTGGCAGGCTTTTAAGCAGGCAATTAGGCAGTTAATTAAACAGGCAAATAGGCAGGCAATTAGGCAGTAAATTAGGCAGGAAATTAGGCAGGCAGGCAATTAGGCGGGCAGGCAATTAGGCAGGCAGGCAATTAGGCAGGCAGGTAATTAGGTAGGCAATTAGGCAGTTAATTAGGCAGGCAAGCAATTTGGCAGGTAATTAGGCAGGCAATAAGGCAAGCAATTAAGCAGGCAATTAGGCAGTTAATTAGGCAGGCATTTAGGCAGGCAATTAGGCAGTTAATTAGGCAGGCTTTTAGGCAGGCATTTAGGCAAACAAATATGCAGGCATACAATTAGGCAGGAGGTTAAGTAGGAAATTAGGCAGTTAGATAGGCGGGCAATTAGGCAGGCAATTAGGCAGGCAACTAGGCATAAAATAAGGTAGGTAATTAGGCAGAAATGCAATTAGGCATGCAGGCAATTAGGCAGGCAGGCAATTAGACAGGCAGGCAATAAGGCAGGCAATTAATCAGGCAATTAAGCAGGAAATTAGGCAGGTTGGCTATTAGGCAGGCAATTAAGCAGGCAATAAGGCTATTAATTAGACAGGCAATAAGGCATGCAATAAAGCAGTTAATAAGGCAGGCAATTAGGCTGGCAATTAGGCAGTTAATTGAGCAGGCAATTAGGCAGTTAATTGAACAGGCAATTAGGCAGGCAATAAGGCAATATATTAAGCAGTTAATTAGGCAGGCAGGCAATTTGGCAGGTAATAAGGCAGGCAATTAGGCAGGCTATAAGGCAGGCAATTAAACAGTTAATAAAGCAGTTAATTAGGCAGGCAGGCAATTTGGCAGGTAATTAGGCAGGCAATTAGGCAGGCTATCAGGCAGGCAATTAGGCAGTTAATAAAGCAGTTAATAAGGCAGGCAATTAGGCAGAGAATTAGGCAGTCAAATTGGCAGGATTTAAGCAGGCAATTAGGCAGGCAATTAGGCACTAAATTATGCAGGAAATTAGGCAGGCAGGCAATTAGGCGGGCAGGCAATTAGGCAGGCAGGCAATTAGGCAGGCAGTTAATTAGGTAGGCAATTAGGCAGTTAATTAGGCAGGCAAGCAATTTGGCAGGTAATTAGGCAGGCAATAAGGCAAGCAATTAAGCAGGCAATTAGGCAGTTAATTAGGCAGGCATTTAGGCAGGCATTTAGGCAGTTAATTAGGCAGGCTTTTTGGCAGGCATTTAGGCAAACAAATAGGCAGGCATACAATTAGGCAGGCAATTAGGTAGGCAATTAGGCAGTTAGATAGGCAGGCAATTAGGCAGGCAAATAGGCAGAAAATTAGGCAGGCAATTAGGCAGGCAATTAGGCAGTTTATTAAGCAGGCAATTAGGCAGTTAATAAGGCAGGCAATTAAAAGTAAATTAGGCAGGCAAGCAATTAGGCAGGCAATTAGGCAGTTAATTAGGCAGGCAATTAATCAGATAATTAGGCAGGCAATTAGTCAAGCAATTAAGCAGGCAATTAAGGAGGCAATTATGCAGTTAATTAGGCAAGCAATTAGGCAGGCAGTCAATTAGGCAGGCAAGCAATTAGGCATGCAATATGGCAGTAAATTGGGCAAGCATGCAATTTGGCAGGTAATTAAGCAGGCAATTAGGCAGGCAATTAGGCAGGCAATTAGGCAGGCAATTAGGCAGTTAATAAGGCAAGCAATTGTGAAGTCAATTAGGCAGGCAATTAGGCAGGTAGGCAGGCAATTAGGTAGGCAATTAGGTAAACAATTAGGCAGGCAATTAAGCAGTTAATTATGCAGGCAATTAGGCATTTAATTAGGCAGATAATTAGGTATGCAATGAGGCAGGCAATGTGGCAGGCAATTAGGCAGGTAGGTAATTAGTCAGGTAATTAGGCAGGCAATTAAGCAGGCAATTAGGCAGTTAATAAGGCAAGCAATTAGGCAGGCAGCCATAAGGCAGGCAGGTAATTAGGCAGGCAATTAAGCAGTTAGTAAGGCAGGCAAGCAATTTGGCAGGTAAGTAGGCAGGCAATAAGGCAAGTTATAAGCCAGACAATTAAGGAGGAAATTAGGCAGTTAATTAGGCAAGCAATTAGGCATGCAATTAAGCAGTAAATTGGGCAAGCATGCAATTTGGCAGACAATTAGGCAGGCAATTAGGCAGTTAATTAAGCAGGCAATTAGGCAGTTAATAAGGCAGGCAATTAAAAGTCAATTAGGCAGGCAAGCAATTAGGCAGGCAATTAGGCAGTTAATTAGGCAGGCAATTAATCAGATAATTAGGCAGGCAATTAGTCAAGCAATTAAGCAGGCAATTAAGGAGGCAATTATGCAGTTAATTAGGCAAGCAATTAGGCAGGCAGGCAATTAGGCAGGCAAGCAATTAGGCATGCAATATGGCAGTAAATTGGGAAAGCATGCAATTTGGCAGGTAATTAAGCAGGCAATTAGGCAGGCAATTAGGCAGGCAATTAGGCAGGCAATTAGGCAGTTAATAAGGCAAGCAATTATGAAGTCAATTAGGCAGACAATTAGGCAGGTAGGCAGGCAATTAGGTAGGCAATTAGGTAAACAATTAGGCATGCAATTAAGCAGTTAATTATGCAGGCAATTAGGCAGGCAAGCAATTAGGCAGGCAATTAGGCAGTTGTTTAGGCAGGCAATAAGGCAGTTAATTAGACCCTAGTTAGGCAGGCTATTAAGCAGGTAATTAGGCAGGCAATTAAGCAGGCAATTAAGGAGGCAATTATGCAGTTAATTAGGCAAGAAATTAGGCAGGCAGGCAATTAGGCATGCAATTAAGCTGTAAATTGGGCAAGCATGCAATTTGGCAGGTTATTAGGCAGGCAATAAGGCAAGCAATAAGGCAGACAATTAACAAGGCAATTAGGCAGTTTATTAGGCTAGCAATTAGAAGGCAAGCAATAAGGCAGGCAGGTAATTAGGCAGGCAATTAAGCAGTTAGTTAGGCAGGCAAGCAATTTGGCAGGTAATTAGGCAGGCAATAAGGCAAGCAATTAGCATGCTATTAAGGAGGCAATTAGGCAGTTAATTAAGCAAGCAATTTGGCAGGCAGGCAATTAGGCAAACAGGCAATTAGGCATGCAATTAAGCAGTTAATTGGGCAAGTAGGCAATTTGGCAGGTAATTAGGCTAGCAATTAGAAGGCAAGCAATAAGGCAGGCAGGTAAATAGACAGGCAATTAAGCAGTTAGATAGGCAGGCAAGCAATTTGGCAGGTAATTAGGCAGGCAATAATGCATGCAATTAGGCAGGCATTTAAGCAGTTAAAAAGGCAGGCAATTATGAAGTCAATTCGACAGGCAATTAGGCAGCAAGGAAGGCAATTAAATAGGCAATTAGGTGAACAATTAGGGAGGAAATTATGCAGGCAATTAGGCAGTTAATTAGGCAGGCAATTAGGCAGTTTATAAGGCAGGCAATTATGAAGTCAATAGGCAGGCAATTATGCAGGAAGGCAGGCAATTAGGTAGGCATTTAGGAAGGCAATAAGGCAGGCAAGCAATTAGGCAAGCAGTAAGGCAGTTAATTAGGCAGTTAATTAGGCAGGTAATTAGGCAGGCAATTAGGCAGGCTATAAGGCAGTTAATAAAGCAGTTAATAAGGAAGGCAATTAGGCAGGCAATTAGGCAGTTTATTAAGCAGGCAATTAGGCAGTTAATAAGGCAAGGAATTATGAAGTCAATTAGGCAGGCAATTAGGCAGGAAGTCAGGCATTTAGGTAGGCAATTAGGAAGGCAATTAGGCAGGCAATTAAGCAGGCAATTAGGCAGGCAATAAGGTAGGCAATTAGGCAGTTAATAAGGCGGGCAATAAGGTAGGCAATTAGGCAGGCAATAAGGCAGGCAATTAGGCAAGCAATTAAGCAGGCAAGTAGACAGGCAATTAGGCAGGTAATTAAGCAGGCAATAAGGCAGTTAATTAGGCAAGCAATTAGGCAGGCAGGCAATTAGGCAGGCAGGCAATTAGGCATGCAATTAAGCAGTTAATTTGGCAAGCAGGTAATTTGGCAGGTAATTAGGCAGTTAATAAGGCAGGCAATATGAAGTCAATTAGGCAGGCAATTATGCAGGAAGGCAGGCAATTTGGTAGGCAAATAGGTAAACAATTAGGCAGGCAATTAGGCAGGCAATTAGGCAGGCAATTAGGCGGGCAATTAGGCAGGCAATTACGCAGGCAATTAGGCAGTTAATTAGATAGTCAATAAGGCATTTATCAAGGCAGGCAATTATGAAGTCAATTAGGCAGGCTATTAGGCAGGAAGGCAGCCAATTAGGTAGGCAATTAGGTAGGCAATTAATCAGGCAAGCAGATAGGCAGGCATTAATGCAGTTAATTAGGCTGGCAAATAGGCAGTTATTTGAGCAGGCAATTAGGCAGTTAATTGAACAGGCAATTAGGCAGGCAATTAGGCAGGTGATTAGGCAAGCAGGCAATTAGGCATGCAATTAAGCAGTTAATTGGACAAGCTGGCAATTTAGCAGGTAATAAGGCAGGCAATTAGGCAGGCAATTAGGCAGGCAATTAAGCAGGCAATTAGGAAGGCAATAAGGCAGGCAATTATGCAGTTAATTAGGCAGGTAATTAGCAGTTAATAAGGCAGGCAATTATGAAGTCAATTAGGCAAACAATTAGGCAAAAAGGCAGGCAATAAGGTAGGCAATTTGGTAGGCAATTAGGCAGGCAAGCAATTAGGCAGGCAGTAAGGCAGTTAATTAGGCTGGCAAATAGGCAGTTATTTGAGCAGGCAATTAGGCAGTTAATTGAACAGGCAATTAGGCAGTTAATTAAGCAGGCAATTAGGCAGTTAATAAGGCAGGCAATTATGAAGTCAACTAGGCAGGCAATTAGGCATGGAAACAGGCATTTAGGTAGGCAATTAGGAAGGCAATTAGGTAAGAAATTTGGTAGGCAATTAGACAGGCAAGCAATTAGGCAGGCAATAAGGCAGGCAATTAGGCAGGCAATTAGGCAGGCAATAAGGCAGATGATTAGGCAAGCAATAAGCAGGCAATTAGGCAAGCAAATAGGAAGGCAATTAGGCAGGCAATTAAACAGGCAATTTGGCAGGTAATAAGGCAGGCAATTAGGCAGGCAAGCAATTAGGCAAGCAGCAAGACAGTTAATTAGGCAGTTAATTAGGCAGGCAATTAGGCAGTTACTTAGGCAGTTAATTAGGCAGGCAATTAGGCAGGTTATTATGCAAGCAATTAAGCAGGCAATTAGGCAGTTAATTAGGCAGGCAATTAAGCAGGCAATTAAGCAGTTAATTAGGCAAGCAATTAAGCAGACAAGCAATAAGGCAGGCAGGTAATTAGGCAGGCAATTAAGCAGTTTATTAGGCAGGCAAGCAATTTGGCAGGTAATTAGGCAGGCAATAAGGCAAGCAATTAGGCAGACAATTAAGGAGGCAATTAGGCAGTTAATTAGGCAAGCAATTAGGCTGGCAAGCAATAAGGCAGGCAGGTAATTAGGCAGGCAATTAAGCAGTTAGTTAGGCAGGCAAGCAATTTGGCAGGTAATTAGGCAGGCAATAAGGCAAGCAATTAAGCAGGCAATTAAGGAGGCAATTATGCAGTTAATTAGGCAAACAATTAGGCAGGTAGGCAATTAGGCATGCAATTAAGCTGTAAAATGGGCAAGCATGCAATTTGTCAGGTAATTAGGCAGGCAATTTGGCAGGCAATTAGGCAGGCATTTAGGCAGGCAATTAAACAGTTAATAAGGCAAGCAATTATGAAGTCAATTAGAAAGGCAATTAGGCAGGAAGGCAGCCAATTTGGTAGGCAATTAGATAAACAATTAGGCAGGCAATTAGGCAGTTAATTAGGCAGTCAATTAGTCAGTTAATTAGGCAGGCAATTAGGCAGTTAATTATGCAGGCAATTAGGCTGTTAATTAGACAGGCAAGTAGGCAGGTAATTAGGCACGCAATTAGGTAATTAATTAGGCAGGCAATTAAGCAAACAAATAGGCAGGTATACAATTAGGCAGGCAATTAGGTAGCCAAATAGGCAGTTAGCTAGGCGGGCAATTAGGCAGGCAATTAGGCAGGCAATTAGGCAGTAAATTAGGCAGGTAATTAGGCAGGCATGTAATTAGGCATGCAGGCAATTAGGCAGGCAGGTAATTAGGCAGGTAGGCAAATAGGCAGGTAGGCAATAAGGCAGGCAATTAATCAGGCAATTAAGCAGGCAATAAGGCAGGCAATTAGGCAGATAATTAGGCAAGCCTTTAGGCAGGCAATTAGGCAGGTAATTTGGCAGGCAATTAAGCAGGCAATTTGGCAGTTAATTAGGCAGGCAATTAGGCAGGCGAATAGGCAGGCAATTAGACAGCCAATTAGGCAGGCAATTAGGCAGGCAATAAGACAGGAAATTTGGCAGTTAATTAGGTAGGCAATTGGGCAGTTAATAAGGCAGGCAATTATGAAGTCATTTAGGCATGCAATTAGGCAGGAAGGCAGGCAATTAGGTAGGCAATTAGGAAGGCAATTAGGAAGGCAAGCAATTAGGCAGGCAGTAAGGCAGTTAATTAGGAAGGCAATTAGGCAGATAATTAGGTAAGCAGGCAATTAGGCAGGCAGGCAATCGGCAGGTAGGCAATTAGGCAGGTTATAAGGCAGGCAATTTGGCAGTTAATTAAGCAGGTTATTAGGCTGTTAATAAGGCAAGCAATTAAGCAGGCATGCAAAAAGGCAGGCAGGTAATTAGGCAGGCAATTAAGCAGTTAATTAGGCAGGCAAGCAATTTGGCAGGTAATTAGGCAGGCAATAAGGCAAGCAATTAAGCAGGCCATTAAGGAGGCAATTATGCAGTTAATTAGGCAAGCATTTAGGCAGGCACGCAATGAGGCAGGCAATTAGGCATGCAATTAAGCAGTCAATTGGGCAAGCATGCAATTTGGCAGGTTATTAGGCAGGCAATTTGGCAGGCAATTAGGAAGGCAATTAGGCAGGAAATTAGGCATTTAATAAGGCAGATAATTAGGCAGGAAAATAGGCAGGCAATTGGGCAGGCAATTAGTCAGACAGACAATAAGGCAGGCAATTAGGCAGGTAATTAGGCAGGCAATAAGGCAGGCAAATAGGCAGGCAATTAGACAGCCAATTAGGCAGGCAATTAGGCATTTAATTAGGCATGCAATTAGACAGCCAATTAGGCAGGCAATTAGGCTTTTAATTAGGCAGATAATAAGGCAGGCAATTTGGCAGGCAATTAGGCAGGCAATTAGTCAGACAGACATTAGACAGGCCATTAGGCAGGCAATTAGGCAGGCAATTAGGCAGGTAAAAGGCAAGCAATTAGGCAGACAATTAAGGAGACAATCAGGCAGTTAATTAGGCAAGCAATTAGGCAGGCAATTAGGCAGGTAATTAAGCAGGCAATAAGGCAGGAAAATAGGCAGGCAATTAGACAGCCAATTAGGCATTTAATTAGGCAGGCAATAAGGCAGGCAAATAATCAGGCAATTAGACAGCCAATTAGGCAGGCAATTAGGCATTTAATTAGGCAGATAATTAGGCAGGAAATAAAGCAGGAATTTAGGCAGCAATTAGGCAGGCAGACAATTAGGCAGGCAATTATGCAGGCATTTAGGCAGGTAATTAGGCAGGCTATTGGCAGGCAATTAGTCAGGCAATTAGGCAGGCAAATAGTGTGCAGACAATTAGGCAGGCAATCTGGCAGGCAATTAGGCAGTTAATTAGGCAGGAAATTAAGCAGGGAATTAAGCATTTAATTAGACAGGCAATAAGACAGATAATTAAACAGGCAAATAGGCAGGCAATAAGGCAATTAATTAGGCAGGCAATTAGGCAGTTAATTAGGCAAGCAATAATGCGAGCAATTAGGCAGGCAATTAGGCAGGTAATTAGGCAGGCAGATAGGCAGGTAATTTGGCAGGCAATTAGGCAGTTAATAAGACAGGCAATTAGGTAGGCAATGAGGCAGGCAATGTGGCAGGCAATTAGGCAGGTAGGTAATTAGTCAGGCAATTAGACAGGCAATTAAGCAGGCAATTAGGCAGTTAATTAGGCAAGCAATTAGGCAGGCAAGCAATAAGGCAGGCAGGTAATTAGGCAGGCAGTTAAGCAGTTAGTTAGGCAGGCAAGCAATTTGGCAGGTAATTAGGCAGGCAATAAGGCAAAAATTAAGCGGGCAATTAAGGAGGCAATTATGCAATTAATTAGGCAAGCAATTAGGCAGGCAGGCAATTAGGCAGGCAGGCAATTAGGCATGCAATTAAGCAGTAAATTGAGAAAGCATGCAATTTGGCAGGTAATTAGGCAGGAAATTAGGCAGGCAATTAGGCAGTTAATAAGGCAAGCAATTATGAAGTCAATTAGGCAGGCAATTATGCAGGAAGTCAGGCATTTAGGTAGGCAATTAGGAAGGCAATTATGCAGGCAATTAAGCAGGCAATTAGGCAGGCAATAAGGTAGGCAATTAGGCAGTTAATAAGGCGGGCAATTAGGTAGGCAATTAGGCAGGCAATAAGGCAGGCAATTAGGCAAGCAATTAAGCAGGCAAGTAGACAGGCAATTAGGCAGGTAATTAAGCAGGAAATAAGGCAGTTAATTAGGCAAGCAATTAAGCATGCAAGCAATAAGGCAGGCAGGAAATTAGGCAGGCAATTAAGCAGTTAATTAGGCAGGCAAGTCATTTGGCAGGTAATTAGGCAGGCAATAAGGCAAGCAATTAAGCAGGCAATTAGGCAGTTAATTAGGCAAGCAATTAGGCAGGCAGGCAATTAGGCAGGCAGGCAATTAGGCATGCAATTAAGCAGTTAATTTGGCAAGCAGGTAATTTGGCAGGTAATTAGGCAGTTAATAAGGCAGGCAATATGAAGTCAATTAGGCAGGCAATTAGGCAGGAAGGCAGGCAATTTGGTAGGCAATTAGGTAAACAATTAGGCAGGCAATTAGGCAGGCAATTAGGCAGGCAATTAGGCAGGCAATTAAGCAGGCAATTAGGCAGGCAGGCAATTAGGCAGGCAGGTAATTAGGTAGGCAATTAGGCAGTTAATTAGGCAGGCAAGCAATTTGGCAGGTAATTAGGCAGGCAATAAGGCAAGCAATTAAGCAGGCAATTAGGCAGTTAATTTAGACAGGCATTTAGGTAGGGCAATTAGCCAGTTAATTAGGCAGGCTTTTAGGCAGGCATTTAGGCAAACAAATATGCAGGCATACAATTAGGCAGGAGGTTAAGTAGGAAATTAGGCAGTTAGATAGGCGGGCAATTAGGCAGGCAATTAGGCAGGCAATTAGGCATAAAATAAGGTAGGTAATTAGGCAGGCATGCAATTAGGCATGCAGGCAATTAGGCAGGCAGGCAATTAGACAGGCAGGCAATTAGGCAGGTAGGCAATAAGGCAGGCAATTAATCAGGCAATTAAGCAGGAAATTAGGCAGGTTGGCTATTAGGCAGGCAATTAAGCAGGCAATAAGGCTATTAATTAGACAGGCAATAAGGCATGCAATAAAGCAGTTAATAAGGCAGGCAATTAGGCTGGCAATTAGGCAGTTAATTGAGCAGGCAATTAGGCAGTTAATTGAACAGGCAATTAGGCAGGCAATAAGGCAATATATTAAGCAGTTAATTAGGCAGGCAGGCAATTTGGCAGGTAATAAGGCAGGCAATTAGGCAGGCTATAAGGCAGGCAATTAAACAGTTAATAAAGCAGTTAATTAGGCAGGCAGGCAATTTGGCAGGTAATTAGGCAGGCAATTAGGCAGGCTATCAGGCAGGCAATTAGGCAGTTAATAAAGCAGTTAATAAGGCAGGCAATTAGGCAGAGAATTAGGCAGTCAAATTGGCAGGATTTAAGCAGGCAATTAGGCAGGCAATTAGGCAGTTTATTAAGCAGGCAATTAGGCAGTTAATAAGGCAGGCAATTAAAAGTAAATTAGGCAGGCAAGCAATTAGGCAGGCAATTAGGCAGTTAATTAGGCAGGCAATTAATCAGATAATTAGGCAGGCAATTAGTCAAGCAATTAAGCAGGCAATTAAGGAGGCAATTATGCAGTTAATTAGGCAAGCAATTAGGCAGGCAGGCAATTAGAAAGGCAAGCAATTAGGCATGCAATATGGCAGTAAATTGGGCAAGCATGCAATTTGGCAGGTAATTAAGCAGGCAATTAGGCAGGCAATTAGGCAGGCAATTAGGCAGGCAATTAGGCAGTTAATAAGGCAAGCAATTATGAAGTCAATTAGGCAGGCAATTAGGCAGGTAGGCAGGCAATTAGGTAGGCAATTAGGTAAACAATTAGGCAGGCAATTAAGCAGTTAATTATGCAGGCAATTAGGCATTTAATTAGGCAGATAATTAGGTATGCAATGAGGCAGGCAATGTGGCAGGCAATTAGGCAGGTAGGTAATTAGTCAGGTAATTAGGCAGGCAATTAAGCAGGCAATTAGGCAGTTAATAAGGCAAGCAATTAGGCAGGCAGCCATAAGGCAGGCAGGTAATTAGGCAGGCAATTAAGCAGTAAATTGGGCAAGCATGCAATTTGGCAGACAATTAGGCAGGCAATTAGGCAGTTAATTAAGCAGGCAATTAGGCAGTTAATAAGGCAGGCAATTAAAAGTCAATTAGGCAGGCAAGCAATTAGGCAGGCAATTAGGCAGTTAATTAGGCAGGCAATTAATCAGATAATTAGGCAGGCAATTAGTCAAGCAATTAAGCAGGCAATTAAGGAGGCAATTATGCAGTTAATTAGGCAAGCAATTAGGCAGGCAGGCAATTAGGCAGGCAAGCAATTAGGCATGCAATATGGCAGTAAATTGGGAAAGCATGCAATTTGGCAGGTAATTAAGCAGGCAATTAGGCAGGCAATTAGGCAGGCAATTAGGCAGGCAATTAGGCAGTTAATAAGGCAAGCAATTATGAAGTCAATTAGGCAGACAATTAGGCAGGTAGGCAGGCAATTAGGTAGGCAATTAGGTAAACAATTAGGCAGGCAATTAAGCAGTTAATTATGCAGGCAATTAGGCAGGCAAGCAATTAGGCAGGCAATTAGGCAGTTGTTTAGGCAGGCAATAAGGCAGTTAATTAGACCCTAGTTAGGCAGGCTATTAAGCAGGTAATTAGGCAGGCAAATAAGTAGTTCATTAGGCAACTGACAATTTTTAGGTAAGTAGGCAGGCAATTAGGCAGGCAATTAGGCAGGCAATAAGGCAGGCAATAAGGCAGTTAATTAGACAGACAATTAGGCAGTTAATTAGGCAGGCAAGTAGGCAGGTAATTAGGCACGCAATTAGGTAGTTAATTAGGCAGGCAATTAGGCAGGCAATTAGGCAGTTAATTAGGCAGGCAATTAGGCAGGCAATGAGGCAGGCGATTAGGCAGTTAATTAGGCAGTTAATTAGGCAGGCAATTAGGCAATTAATTAGGCAGGCAAATTAGCAGTAAATTAAGCAGTTAATTAGGCATGCAATTAGACAGATGATTAGGCAGGCAATTAGGCAGGCAATTAAGCAGGCAATTAAGGAGGCAATTATGCAGTTAATTAGGCAAGAAATTAGGCAGGCAGGCAATTAGGCATGCAATTAAGCTGTAAATTGGGCAAGCATGCAATTTGGCAGGTTATTAGGCAGGCAATAAGGCAAGCAATAAGGCAGACAATTAACAAGGCAATTAGGCAGTTAATTAGGCTAGCAATTAGAAGGCAAGCAATAAGGCAGGCAGGTAATTAGGCAGGCAATTAAGCAGTTAGTTAGGCAGGCAAGCAATTTGGCAGGTAATTAGGCAGGCAAT
The DNA here is from genome assembly GCF_032445375.1 of Bacillus rossius redtenbacheri. Lineage (NCBI taxonomy): Eukaryota > Metazoa > Arthropoda > Insecta > Phasmatodea > Bacillidae > Bacillus > Bacillus rossius. The sequence goes on along the minus strand of NW_026962656.1, from coordinate 192,000 downwards.
AAGGCAAGCAATTAGCAGGCTATTAAGGAGGCAATTAGGCAGTTAATTAAGCAAGCAATTTGGCAGGCAGGCAATTAGGCAAACAGGCAATTAGGCATGCAATTAAGCAGTTAATTGGGCAAGTAGGCAATTTGGCAGGTAATTAGGCTAGCAATTAGAAGGCAAGCAATAAGGCAGGCAGGTAAATAGACAGGCAATTAAGCAGTTAGTTAGGCAGGCAAGCAATTTGGCAGGTAATTAGGCAGGCAATAATGCATGCAATTAGGCAGGCATTTAAGCAGTTAAAAAGGCAGGCAATTATGAAGTCAATTCGACAGGCAATTAGGCATCAAGGAAGGCAATTAAATAGGCAATTAGGTGAACAATTAGGGAGGAAATTATGCAGGCAATTAGGCAGTTAATTAGGCAGGCAATTAGGCAGTTTATAAGGCAGGCAATTATGAAGTCAATTAGGCAGGCAATTATGCAGGAAGGCAGGCAATTAGGTAGGCATTTAGGAAGGCAATTAGGCAGGCAAGCAATTAGGCAAGCAGTAAGGCAGTTAATTAGGCAGTTAATTAGGCAGGTAATTAGGCAGGCAATTAGGCAGGCAATTAGGCAGGCTATAAGGAAGTTAATAAAGCAGTTAATAAGGAAGGCAATTAGGCAGGCAATTAGGAAGTTTATTAAGCAGGCAATTAGGCAGTTAATAAGGCAAAAAATTATGAAGTCAATTAGGCAGGCAATTAGGCAGGAAGTCAGGCATTTAGGTAGGCAATTAGGAAGGCAATTAGGCAGGCAATTAAGCAGGCAATTAGGCAGGCAATAAGGTAGGCAATTAGGCAGTTAATAAGGCGGGCAATTAGGTAGGCAATTAGGCAGGCAATAAGGCAGGCAATTAGGCAAGCAATTAAGCAGGCAAGTAGACAGGCAATTAGGCAGGTAATTAAGCAGGCAATAAGGCAGTTAATTAGGCAAGCAATTAGGCAGGCAGGCAATTAAGCAGGCAGGCAATTAGGCATGCAATTAAGCAGTTAATTTGGCAAGCAGGTAATTTGGCAGGTAATTAGGCAGTTAATAAGGCAGGCAATATGAAGTCAATTAGGCAGGCAATTAGGCAGGAAGGCAGGCAATTTGGTAGGCAAATAGGTAAACAATTAGGCAGGCAATTAGGCAGGCAATTAGGCAGGCAATTAGGCAGGCAATTAGGCAGGCAATTAAGCAGGCAATTAGGCAGTTAATTAGATAGTCAATAAGGCATTTATCAAGGCAGGCCATTATGAAGTCAATTAGGCAGGCTATTAGGCAGGAAGGCAGCCAATTAGGTAGGCAATTAGGTAGGCAATTAGGCAGGCAAGCAGATAGGCAGGCAGTAATGCAGTTAATTAGGCTGGCAAATAGGCAGTTATTTGAGCAGGCAATTAGGCAGTTAATTGAACAGGCAATTAGGCAGGCAATTAGGCAGGTAATTAGGCAAGCAGGCAATTAGGCATGCAATTAAGCAGTTAATTGGACAAGCTGGCAATTTAGCAGGTAATAAGGCAGGCAATTAGGCAGGCAATTAGGCAGGCAATTAAGCAGGCAATTAGGAAGGCAATAAGGCAGGCAATTATGCAGTTAATTAGGCAGGTAATTAGGCAGTTAATTAGGCAGGAAATTAAGCAGGCAATTAAGCAGTTAATTAGGCAAGCAATTAAGCAGGCAAGCAATAAGGCAGGCAGGTAGTTAGGCAGGCAATTAAGCAGTTTATTAGGCAGGCAAGCAATTTGGCAGGTAATTAGGCAGGCAATAAGGCAAGCAATTAGGCAGACAATTAAGGAGGCAATTAGGCAGTTAATTAGGCAAGCAATTAGGCAGGCAAGCAATAAGGCAGGCAGGTAATTAGGCAGGCAATTAAGCAGTTAGTTAGGCAGGCAAGCAATTTGACAGGTAATTAGGCAGGCAATAAGGCAAGCAATTAAGCAGGCAATTAAGAAGGCAATTATGCAGTTAATTAGGCAAACAATTAGGCAGGTAGGCAATTAGGCATGCAATTAAGCTGTAAAATGGGCAAGCATGCAATTTGGCAGGTAATTAGGCAGGCAATTTGGCAGGCAATTAGGCAGGCATTTAGGCAGGCAATTAAGCAGTTAATAAGGCAAGCAATTATGAAGTCAATTAGAAAGGCAATTAGGCAGGAAGGCAGCCAATTTGGTAGGCAATTAGATAAACAATTAGGCAGGCAATTAGGCAGTTAATTAGGCAGGCAATTAGTCAGTTAATTAGGCAGGCAATTAGGCAGTTAATTATGCAGGCAATTAGGCTGTTAATTAGACAGGCAAGTAGGCAGGTAATTAGGCACGCAATTAGGTAATTAATTAGGCAGGCAATTAGGCAAACAAATAAGCAGGCATACAATTAGGCAGGCAATTAGGTAGCCAAATAGGCAGTTAGATAGGCGGGCAATTAGGCAGGCAATTAGGCAGTAAATTAGGCAGGTAATTAGGCAGGCATGTAATTAGGCATGCAGGCAATTAGGCAGGCAGGTAATTGGGCAGGCAGGCAATTAGGCAGGTAGGCAATAAGGCAGGCAATTAATCAGGCAATTAAGCAGGAAATTAGGCAAGTTGGCAGTTGGGCAGGCAATTAGGTAGGCAATTAAGCAGGCAATTAGGAAGGCACTAAGGCTATTATTTAGACAGGCAATTAGGCAGGCAATAAGGCAGGCAATTAGGCAGTTAATAACGCAGGCAATTAGGCAGTTATTTGAGCAGGCAATTAGGCAGTTAATTGAGCAGGCAATTAGGCAGGCAATGGGGCAATATATTAAGCAGTTAATTAGGCAGGCAGGCAATTTGGCAGGTAATTAGGCAGGCAATAAGGCAGGCTATCAGGCAGGCAATTAGGCAGTTAATAAAGCAGTTAATAAGGCAGGCAATTAGGCAGAGAATTAGGCAGACAAATTGGCAGGCTTTTAAGCAGGCAATTAGGCAGTTAATTAGGCAGGCAATAAGCAGGCAATTAGGCAGTAAATTAGGCAGGAAATTAGGCAGGCAGGCAATTAGGCGGGCAGGCAATTAGGCAGGCAGGCAATTAGGCAGGCAGGTAATTAGGTAGGCAATTAGGCAGTTAATTAGGCAGGCAAGCAATTTGGCAGGTAATTAGGCAGGCAATAAGGCAAGCAATTAAGCAGGCAATTAGGCAGTTAATTTAGACAGGCATTTAGGCAGGCAATTAGGCAGTTAATTAGGCAGGCTTTTAGGCAGGCATTTAGGCAAACAAATATGCAGGCATACAATTAGGCAGGAGGTTAATTAGGAAATTAGGCAGTTAGATAGGCGGGCAATAAGGCAGGCAATTAATCAGGCAATTAAGCAGGAAATTAGGCAGGTTGGCTATTAGGCAGGCAATTAAGCAGGCAATAAGGCTATTAATTAGACAGGCAATAAGGCATGCAATAAAGCAGTTAATAAGGCAGGCAATTAGGCTGGCAATTAGGCAGTTAATTGAGCAGGCAATTAGGCAGTTAATTAGGCAGGCAATTAGTCAGTTAATTAGGCAGGCAATTAGGCAGTTAATTATGCAGGCAATTAGGCTGTTAATTAGACAGGCAAGTAGGCAGGTAATTAGGCACGCAATTAGGTAATTAATTAGGCAGGCAATTAGGCAAACAAATAAGCAGGCATACAATTAGGCAGGCAATTAGGTAGCCAAATAGGCAGTTAGATAGGCGGGCAATTAGGCAGGCAATTAGGCAGTAAATTAGGCAGGTAATTAGGCAGGCATGTAATTAGGCATGCAGGCAATTAGGCAGGCAGGTAATTGGGCAGGCAGGCAATTAGGCAGGTAGGCAATAAGGCAGGCAATTAATCAGGCAATTAAGCAGGAAATTAGGCAAGTTGGCAGTTGGGCAGGCAATTAGGTAGGCAATTAAGCAGGCAATTAGGAAGGCACTAAGGCTATTATTTAGACAGGCAATTAGGCAGGCAATAAGGCAGGCAATTAGGCAGTTAATAACGCAGGCAATTAGGCAGTTATTTGAGCAGGCAATTAGGCAGTTAATTGAGCAGGCAATTAGGCAGGCAATGGGGCAATATATTAAGCAGTTAATTAGGCAGGCAGGCAATTTGGCAGGTAATTAGGCAGGCAATAAGGCAGGCTATCAGGCAGGCAATTAGGCAGTTAATAAAGCAGTTAATAAGGCAGGCAATTAGGCAGAGAATTAGGCAGACAAATTGGCAGGCTTTTAAGCAGGCAATTAGGCAGTTAATTAGGCAGGCAATAAGCAGGCAATTAGGCAGTAAATTAGGCAGGAAATTAGGCAGGCAGGCAATTAGGCGGGCAGGCAATTAGGCAGGCAGGCAATTAGGCAGGCAGGTAATTAGGTAGGCAATTAGGCAGTTAATTAGGCAGGCAAGCAATTTGGCAGGTAATTAGGCAGGCAATAAGGCAAGCAATTAAGCAGGCAATTAGGCAGTTAATTTAGACAGGCATTTAGGCAGGCAATTAGGCAGTTAATTAGGCAGGCTTTTAGGCAGGCATTTAGGCAAACAAATATGCAGGCATACAATTAGGCAGGAGGTTAATTAGGAAATTAGGCAGTTAGATAGGCGGGCAATAAGGCAGGCAATTAATCAGGCAATTAAGCAGGAAATTAGGCAGGTTGGCTATTAGGCAGGCAATTAAGCAGGCAATAAGGCTATTAATTAGACAGGCAATAAGGCATGCAATAAAGCAGTTAATAAGGCAGGCAATTAGGCTGGCAATTAGGCAGTTAATTGAGCAGGCAATTAGGCAGTTAATTGAACAGGCAATTAGGCAGGCAATAAGGCAATATATTAAGCAGTTCATTAGGCAGGCAGGCAATTTGGCAGGTAATAAGGCAGGCAATTAGGCAGGCTATAAGGCAGGCAATTAAACAGTTAATAAAGCAGTTAATTAGGCAGGCAGGCAATTTGGCAGGTAATTAGGCAGGCAATTAGGCAGGCTATCAGGCAGGCAATAAGGCAGTTAATAAAGCAGTTAATAAGGCAGGCAATTAGGCAGAGAATTAGGCAGTCAAATTGGCAGGATTTAAGCAGGCAATTAGGCAGGCAATTAGGCAGTAAATTATGCAGGAAATTAGGCAGGCAGGCAATTAGGCGGGCAGGCAATTAGGCAGGCAGGCAATTAGGCAGGCAATTAGGCAGAGAATTAGGCAGTCAAATTGGCAGGATTTAAGCAGGCAATTAGGCAGGCAATTAGGCAGTAAATTATGCAGGAAATTAGGCAGGCAGGCAATTAGGCGGGCAGGCAATTAGGCAGGCAGGCAATTAGGCAGGCAGTTAATTAGGTAGGCAATTAGGCAGTTAATTAGGCAGGCAAGCAATTTGGCAGGTAATTAGGCAGACAATAAGGCAAGCAATTAAGCAGGCAATTAGGCAGTTAATTAGGCAGGCATTTAGGCAGGCATTTTAGCAGTTAATTAGGCAGGCTTTTTGGCAGGCATTTAGGCAAACAAATAGGAAGGCATACAATTAGGCAGGCAATTAGGTAGGCAATTAGGCAGTTAGATAGGCGGGCAATTAGGCAGGCAAATAGGCAGAAAATTAGGCAGGCAATTAGGCAGGCAATTAGGCAGTTTATTAAGCAGGCAATTAGGCAGTTAATAAGGCAGGCAATTAAAAGTAAATTAGGCAGGCAAGCAATTAGGCAGGCAATTAGGCAGTTAATTAGGCAGGCAATTAATCAGATAATTAGGCAGGCAATTAGTCAAGCAATTAAGCAGGCAATTAAGGAGGCAATTATGCTGTTAATTAGGCAAGCTATTAGGCAGGCAGGCAATTAGGCAGGCAAGCAATTAGGCATGCAATATGGCAGTAAATTGGGCAAGCATGCAATTTGGCAGGTAATTAAGCAGGCAATTAGGCAGGCAATTAGGCAGGCAATTAGGCAGGCAATTAGGCAGTTAATAAGGCAAGCAATTGTGAAGTCAATTAGGCAGGCAATTAGGCAGGTAGGCAGGCAATTAGGTAGGCAATTAGGTAAACAATTAGGCAGGCAATTAAGCAGTTAATTATGCAGGCAATTAGGCATTTAATTAGGCAGATAATTAGGTATGCAATGAGGCAGGCAATGTGGCAGGCAATTAGGCAGGTAGGTAATTAGTCAGGTAATTAGGCAGGCAATTAAGCAGGCAATTAGGCAGTTAATAAGGCAAGCAATTAGGCAGGCAGCCATAAGGCAGGCAGGTAATTAGGCAGGCAATTAAGCAGTTAGTAAGGCAGGCAAGCAATTTGGCAGGTAATTAGGCAGGCAATAAGGCAAGTTATAAGCCAGACAATTAAGGAGGCAATTAGGCAGTTAATTAGGCAAGCTATTAGGCATGCAATTAAGCAGTAAATTGGGCAAGCATGCAATTTGGCAGACAATTAGGCAGGCAATTAGGCAGTTAATTAAGCAGGCAATTAGGCAGTTAATAAGGCAGGCAATTAAAAGTCAATTAGGCAGGCAAGCAATTAGGCAGGCAATTAGGCAGTAAATTAGGCAGGCAATTAATCTGATAATTAGGAAGGCAATTAGTCAAGCAATTAAGCAGGCAATTAAGGAGGCAATTATGCAATTAATTAGGCAAGCAATTAGGCAGGCAGGCAATTAGGCAGGCAAGCAATTAGGCATGCAATATGGCAGTAAATTGGGAAAGCATGCAATTTGGCAGGTAATTAAGCAGGCAATTAGGCAGGCAATTAGGCAGGCAATTAGGCAGGCAATTAGGCAGTTAATAAGGTAAGCAATTATGAAGTCAATTAGGCAGACAATTAGGCAGGTAGGCAGGCAATTAGGTAGGCAATTAGGTAAACAATTAGTCAGGCAATTAAGCAGTTAATTATGCAGGCAATTAGGCAGGCAAGCAATTAGGCAGGCAATTAGGCAGTTGTTTAGGCAGGCAATAAGGCAGTTAATTAGACCCTAGTTAGGCAGGCTATTAAGCAGGTAATTAGGCAGGCAAATAAGTAGTTCATTAGGCAACTGACAATTTTTAGGTAAGTAGGCAGGCAATTAGGCAGGCATCTAGGCAGGCAATAAGGCAGGCAATAAGGCAGTTAATTAGACAGACAATTAGGCAGTTAATTAGGCAGGCAAGTAGGCAGGTAATTAGGCACGCAATTAGGTAGTTAATTAGGCAGGCAATTAGGCAGGCAATTAGGCAGTTAATTAGGCAGGCATTTAGGCAGGCAATGAGGCAGGCGATTAGGCAGTTAATTAGGCAGTTAATTAGGCAGGCAATTAGGCAATTAATTAGGCAGGCAAATTAGCAGGGAATTAAGCAGTTAATTAGGCATGCAATTAGACAGATGATTAGGCAGGCAATTAGGCAGGCAATTAAGCAGGCAATTAAGGAGGCAATTATGCAGTTAATTAGGCAAGAAATTAGGCAGGCAGGCAATTAGGCATGCAATTAAGCTGTAAATTGGGCAAGCATGCAATTTGGCAGGTTATTAGGCAGGCAATAAGGCAAGCAATAAGGCAGACAATTAACAAGGCAATTAGGCAGTTAATTAGGCTAGCAATTAGAAGGCAAGCAATAAGGCAGGCAGGTAATTAGGCAGGCAATTAAGCAGTTAGTTAGGCAGGCAAGCAATTTGGCAGGTAATTAGGCAGGCAATAAGGCAAGCAATTAGCATGCTATTAAGGAGGCAATTAGGCAGTTAATTAAGCAAGCAATTTGGCAGGCAGGCAATTAGGCAAACAGGCAATTAGGCATGCAATTAAGCAGTTAATTGGGCAAGTAGGCAATTTGGCAGGTAATTAGGCTAGCAATTAGAAGGCAAGCAATAAGGCAGGCAGGTAAATAGACAAGCAATTAAGCAGTTAGTTAGGCAGGCAAGCAATTTGGCAGGTAATTAGGCAGGCAATAATGCATGCAATTAGGCAGGCATTTAAGCAGTTAAAAAGGCAGGCAATTATGAAGTCTTTTCGACAGGCAATTAGGCATCAAGGAAGGCAATTAAATAGGCAATTAGGTGAAAAATTAGGGAGGAAATTATGCAGGCAATTAGGCAGTTAATTAGGCAGGCAATTAGGCAGTTTATAAGGCAGGCAATTATGAAGTCAATTAGGCAGGCAATTATGCAGGAAGGCAGGCAATTAGGTAGGCATTTAGGAAGGCAATTAGGCAGGCAAGCAATTAGGCAAGCAGTAAGGCAGTTAATTAGGCAGTTAATTAGGCAGGTAATTAGGCAGGCAATTAGGCAGGCTATAAGGCAGTTAATAAAGCAGTTAATAAGGAAGGCAATTAGGCAGGCAATTAGGCAGTTTATTAAGCAGGCAATTAGGCAGTTAATAAGGCAAGGAATTATGAAGTCAATTAGGCAGGCAATTAGGCAGGAAGTCAGGCATTTAGGTAGGCAATTAGGAAGGCAATTAGGCAGGCAATTAAGCAGGCAATTAGGCAGGCAATAAGGTAGGCAATTAGGCAGTTAATAAGGCGGGCAATTAGGTAGGCAATTAGGCAGGCAATAAGGCAGCCAATTAGGCAAGCAATTAAGCAGGCAAGTAGACAGGCAATTAGGCAGGTAATTAAGCAGGCAATAAGGCAGTTAATTAGGCAAGCAATTAGGCAGGCAGGCAATTAGGCAGGCAGGCAATTAGGCATGCAATTAAGCAGTTAATTTGGCAAGCAGGTAATTTGGCAGGTAATTAGGCAGTTAATAAGGCAGGCAATATGAAGTCAATTAGGCAGGCAATTAGGCAGGAAGGCAGGCAATTTGGTAGGCAAATAGGTAAACAATTAGGCTGGCAATTAGGCAGGCAATTAGGCAGGCAATTAGGCAGGCAATTAGGCAGGCAATTAAGCAGGCAATTAGGCAGTTAATTAGATAGTCAATAAGGCATTTATCAAGGCAGGCAATTATGAAGTCAATTAGGCAGGCTATTAGGCAGGAAGGCAGCCAATTAGGTAGGCAATTAGGTAGGCAATTAGGCAGGCAAGCAGATAGGCAGGCAGTAATGCAGTTAATTAGGCTGGCAAATAGGCAGTTATTTGAGCAGGCAATTAGGCAGTTAATTGAACAGGCAATTAGGCAGGCAATTAGGCAGGTAATTAGGCAAGCAGGCAATTAGGCATGCAATTAAGCAGTTAATTGGACAAGCTGGCAATTTAGCAGGTTATAAGGCAGGCAATTAGGCAGGCAATTAGGCAGGCAATTAAGCAGGCAATTAGGAAGGCAATAAGGCAGGCAATTATGCAGTTAATTAGGCAGGTAATTAGCCGTTAATAAGGCAGGCAATTATGAAGTGAATTAGGCAAACAATTAGGCAAAAAGGCAGGCAATAAGGTAGGCAATTTGGTAGGCAATTAGGCAGGCAAGCAATTAGGCAGGCAGTAAGGCAGTTAATTAGGCTGGCAAATAGGCAGTTATTTGAGCAGGCAATTAGGCAGTTAATTGAACAGGCAATTAGGCAGTTGATTAAGCAGGCAATTAGGCAGTTAATAAGGCAGGCAATTATGAAGTCAACTAGGCAGGCAATTAGGCATGGAAACAGGCATTTAGGTAGGCAATTAGGAAGGCAATTAGGTAAGAAATTTGGTAGGCAATTAGACAGGCAAGCAATTAGGCAGGCAATAAGGCAGGCAATTAGGCAGGCAATTAGGCAGGCAATAAGGCAGGCAATAAGGCAGATGATTAGGCAAGCAATAAGCAGGCAATTAGGCAAGCAAATAGGAAGGCAATTAGGCAGGCAATTAAACAGGCAATTAGGCAGTTACTTAGGCAGTTAATTAGGCAGGCAATTAGGCAGGTTATTATGCAAGCAATTAAGCAGGCAATTAGGCAGTTAATTAGGCAGGCAATTAAGCAGGCAATTAAGCAGTTAATTAGGCAAGCAATTAAGCAGGCAAGCAATAAGGCAGGCAGGTAATTAGGCAGGCAATTAAGCAGTTTATTAGGCAGGCAAGCAATTTGGCAGGTAATTAGGCAGGCAATAAGGCAAGCAATTAGGCAGACAATTAAGGAGGCAATTAGGCAGTTAATTAGGCAAACAATTAGGCAGGTAGGCAATTAGGCATGCAATTAAGCTGTAAAATGGGCAAGCATGCAATTTGGCAGGTAATTAGGCAGGCAATTTGGCAGGCAATTAGGCAGGCAATTAAACAGTTAATAAGGCAAGCAATTATGAAGTCAATTAGAAAGGCAATTAGGCAGGAAGGCAGCCAATTTGGTAGGCAATTAGATAAACAATTAGGCAGGCAATTAGGCAGTTAATTATGCAGGCAATTAGGCTGTTAATTAGACAGGCAAGTAGGCAGGTAATTAGGCACGCAATTAGGTAATTAATTAGGCAGGCAATTAAGCAAACAAATAGGCAGGTATACAATTAGGCAGGCAATTAGGTAGCCAAATAGGCAGTTAGCTAGGCGGGCAATTAGGCAGGCAATTAGGCAGGCAATTAGGCAGTAAATTAGGCAGGTAATTAGGCAGGCATGTAATTAGGCAGGCAGGCAATTAGGCAGGCAGGTAATTAGGCAGGCAGGCAATTAGGCAGGTAGGCAATAAGGCAGGCAATTAATCAGCCAATTAAGCAGGCAATAAGGCAGGCAATTAGGCAGATAATTAGGCAAGCCTTTAGGCAGGCAATTAGGCAGGTAATTTGGCAGGCAATTAAGCAGGCAATTTGGCAGGTAATTAGGCAGGCAATTAGGCAGGCGAATAGGCAGGCAATTAGACAGCCAATTAGGCAGGCAATTAGGCAGGCAATAAGACAGGAAATTTGGCAGTTAATTAGGTAGGCAATTGGGCAGTTAATAAGGCAGGCAATTATGAAGTCATTTAGGCATGCAATTAGGCAGGAAGGCAGGCAATTAGGTAGGCAATTAGGAAGGCAATTAGGAAGGCAAGCAATTAGGCAGGCAGTAAGGCAGTTAATTAGGAAGGCAATTAGGCAGATAATTAGGTAAGCAGGCAATTAGGCAGGCAGGCAATCGGCAGGTAGGCAATTAGGCAGGTTATAAGGCAGGCAATTAGGCAGTTAATTAAGCAGGTATTTAGGCTGTTAATAAGGCAAGCAATTAAGTAGGCATGCAATAAGGCAGGCAGGTAATTAGGCAGGCAATTAAGCAGTTAATTAGGCAGGCAAGCAATTTGGCAGGTAATTAGGCAGGCAATAAGGCAAGCAATTAAGCAGGCCATTAAGGAGGCAATTATGCAGTTAATTAGGCAAGCATTTAGGCAGGCACGCAATGAGGCAGGCAATTAGGCATGCAATTAAGCAGTCAATTGGGCAAGCATGCAATTTGGCAGGTTATTAGGCAGGCAATTTGGCAGGCAATTAGGAAGGCAATTAGGCAGGAAATTAGGCATTTAATAAGGCAGATAATTAGGCAGGAAAATAGGCAGGCAATTGGGCAGGCAATTAGTCAGACAGACAATAAGGCAGGCAATTAGGCAGGTAATTAGGCAGGCAATAAGGCAGGCAAATAGGCAGGCAATTAGACAGCCAATTAGGCAGGCAATTAGGCATTTAATTAGGCATGCAATTAGACAGCCAATTAGGCAGGCAATTAGGCTTTTAATTAGGCAGATAATAAGGCAGGCAATTTGGCAGGCAATTAGGCAGGCAATTAGTCAGGCAGACAATTAGGCAGGCCATTAGGCAGGCAATTAGGCAGGCAATTAGGCAGGTAAAAGGCAAGCAATTAGGCAGACAATTAAGGAGACAATCAGGCAGTTAATTAGGCAAGCAATTAGGCAGGCAATTAGGCAGGTAATTAAGCAGGCAATAAGGCAGGCAAATAGGCAGGCAATTAGACAGCCAATTAGGCATTTAATTAGGCAGGCAATAAGGCAGGCAAATAATCAGGCAATTAGACAGCCAATTAGGCAGGCAATTAGGCATTTAATTAGGCAGATAATTAGGCAGGAAATAAAGCAGGAATTTAGGCAGCAATTAGGCAGGCAGACAATTAGGAAGGCAATTATGCAGGCATTTAGGCAGGTAATTAGGCAGGCTATTGGCAGGCAATTAGTCAGGCAATTAGGCAGGCAAATAGTGTGCAGACAATTAGGCAGGCAATCTGGCAGGCAATTAGGCAGTTTATTAGGCAGGAAATTAAGCAGGGAATTAAGCATTTAATTAGACAGGCAATAAGACAGATAATTAAACAGGCAAATAGGCAGGCAATAAGGCAATTAATTAGGCAGGCAATTAGGCAGGTAATTAGGCAGGCAGTTAGGCAGGTAATTTGGCAGGCAATTAGGCAGTTAATAAGACAGGCAATTAGGTAGGCAATGAGGCAGGCAATGTGGCAGGCAATTAGGCAGGTAGGTATTTAGTCAGGCAATTAGACAGGCAATTAAGCAGGCAATTAGGCAGTTAATTAGGCAAGCAATTAGGCAGGCAAGCAATAAGGCAGGCAGGTAATTAGGCAGGCAGTTAAGCAGTTAGTTAGGCAGGCAAGCAATTTGGCAGGTAATTAGGCAGGCAATAAGGCCACCAATTAAGCGGGCAATTAAGGAGGCAATTATGCAATTAATTAGGCAAGCAATTAGGCAGGCAGGCAATTAGGCAGGCAGGCAATTAGGCATGCAATTAAGCAGTAAATTGAGAAAGCATGCAATTTGGCAGGTAATTAGGCAGGCAATTAGGCAGGCAATTAGGCAGGCAATTAGGCAGTTAATAAGGCAAGCAATTATGAAGTCAATTAGGTAGGCAATTAGGCAGGAAGTCAGGCATTTAGGTAGGCAATTAGGAAGACAATTAGGCAGGCAATTAAGCAGGCAATTAGGCAGGCAATAATGTAGGCAATTAGGCAGTTAATAAGGCGGACAATTAGGTAGGCAATTAGGCAGGCAATAAGGCAGGCAATTAGGCAAGCAATTAAGCAGGCAAGTAGACAGGCAATTAGGCAGGTAATTTAGCAGGAAATAAGGCAGTTAATTAGGCAAGCAATTAAGCATGCAAGCAATAAGGCAGGCAGGAAATTAGGCAGGCAATTAAGCAGTTAATTAGGCAGGCAAGTCATTTGGCAGGTAATTAGGCAGGCAATAAGGCAAGCAATTAAGCAGGCAATTAGGCAGTTAATTAGGCAAGCAATTAGGCAGGCAGGCAATTAGGCAGGCAGGCAATTAGGCATGCAATTAAGCAGTTAATTTGGCAAGCAGGTAATTTGGCAGGTAATTAGGCAGTTAATAAGGCAGGCAATATGAAGTCAATTAGGCAGGCAATTAGGCAGGAAAGCAGGCAATTTGGTAGGCAATTAGGTAAACAATTAGGCAGGCAATTAGGCAGGCAATTAGGCAGGCAATTAAGCAGGCAATTAGGCAGTTAATTAGATAGTCAATAAGGCATTTATCAAGGCAGGCAATTATGAAGTCAATTAGGCAGGCTATTAGGCAGGAAGGCAGCCAATTAGGTAGGCAATTAGGTAGGCAATTAGGCAGGCAAGCAGATAGGCAGGCAGTAATGCAGTTAATTAGGCTGGCAAATAGGCCTTTATTTGAGCAGGCAATTAGGCAGTTAATTGAACAGGCAATTAGGCAGGCAATTAGGCAAGTAATTAGGCAAGCAGGCAATTAGGCATGCAATTAAGCAGTTAATTGGACAAGCTGGCAATTTAGCAGGTAATTAGGCAGGCAATTAGGCAGGCAATTAAGCAGGCAATTAGGAAGGCAATAAGGCAGGCAATTATGCAGTTAATTAGGCAGGTAATTAGCAGTTAATAAGGCAGGCAATTATGAAGTCAATTAGGCAAACAATTAAGCAAAAAGGCAGGCAATTAGGTAGGCAATTTGGTAGGCAATTAGGCAGGCAAGCTATTAGGCAGGCAGTAAGGCAGTTAATTAGGCTGGCAAATAGGCAGTTATTTGAGCAGGCAATTAGGCAGTTAATTGAACAGGCAATTAGGCAGTTAATTAAGCAGGCAATTAGGCAGTTAATAAGGCAGGCAATTATGAAGTCAACTAGGCAGGCAATTAGGCATGGAAACAGGCATTTAGGTAGGCAATTAGGAAGGCAATTAGGTAAGAAATTTGGTAGGAAATTAGACAGGCAAGCAATTAGGCAGGCAATAAGGCAGGCAATTAGGCAGACAATTGGGCAGGCAATAAGGCAGGCAAAAAGGCAGATGATTAGGCAAGCAATAAGCAGGCAATTAGGCAAGCAAATAGGAAGGCAATTAGGCAGGCAATTAAACAGGCAATTTGGCAGGTAATAAGGCAGGCAATTAGGCAGGCAAGCAATTAGGCAAGCAGCAAGACAGTTAATTAGGCAGTTAATTAGGCAGGCAATTAGGAGTTACTTTGGCAGTTAATTAGGCAGGCAATTAGGCAGGTTATTATGCAAGCAATTAAGCAGGCAATTATGCAGTTAATTAGGCAAACAATTAGGCAGGTAGGCAATTAGGCATGCAATTAAGCTGTAAAATGGGCAAGCATGCAATTTGGCAGGTAATTAGGCAGGCAATTTGGCAGGCAATTAGGCAGGCATTTAGGCAGGCAATTAAGCAGTTAATAAGGCAAGCAATTATGAAGTCAATTAGAAAGGCAATTAGGCAGGAAGGCAGCCAATTTGGTAGGCAATTAGATAAACAATTAGGCAGGCAATTAGGCAGTTAATTAGGCAGTCAATTAGTCAGTTAATTAGGCAGGCAATTAGGCAGTTAATTATGCAGGCAATTAGGCTGTTAATTAGACAGGCAAGTAGGCAGGTAATTAGGCACGCAATTAGGTAATTAATTAGGCAGGCAATTAAGCAAACAAATAGGCAGGTATACAATTAGGCAGGCAATTAGGTAGCCAAATAGGCAGTTAGCTAGGCGGGCAATTAGGCAGGCAATTAGGCAGGCAATTAGGCAGTAAATTAGGCAGGTAATTAGGCAGGCATGTAATTAGGCATGCAGGCAATTAGGCAGGCAGGTAATTAGGCAGGCAGGCAATTAGGCAGGTAGGCAATAAGGCAGGCAATTAATCAGCCAATTAAGCAGGCAATAAGGCAGGCAATTAGGCAGATAATTAGGCAAGCCTTTAGGCAGGCAATTAGGCAGGTAATTTGGCAGGCAATTAAGCAGGCAATTTGGCAGGTAATTAGGCAGGCAATTAGGCAGGCGAATAGGCAGGCAATTAGACAGCCAATTAGGCAGGCAATTAGGCAGGCAATAAGACAGGAAATTTGGCAGTTAATTAGGTAGGCAATTGGGCAGTTAATAAGGCAGGCAATTATGAAGTCATTTAGGCATGCAATTAGGCAGGAAGGCAGGCAATTAGGTAGGCAATTAGGAAGGCAATTAGGAAGGCAAGCAATTAGGCAGGCAGTAAGGCAGTTAATTAGGAAGGCAATTAGGCAGATAATTAGGTAAGCAGGCAATTAGGCAGGCAGGCAATCGGCAGGTAGGCAATTAGGCAGGTTATAAGGCAGGCAATTAGGCAGTTAATTAAGCAGGTATTTAGGCTGTTAATAAGGCAAGCAATTAAGCAGGCATGCAATAAGGCAGGCAGGTAATTAGGCAGGCAATTAAGCAGTTAATTAGGCAGGCAAGCAATTTGGCAGGTAATTAGGCAGGCAATAAGGCAAGCAATTAAGCAGGCCATTAAGGAGGCAATTATGCAGTTAATTAGGCAAGCATTTAGGCAGGCACGCAATGAGGCAGGCAATTAGGCATGCAATTAAGCAGTCAATTGGGCAAGCATGCAATTTGGCAGGTTATTAGGCAGGCAATTTGGCAGGCAATTAGGAAGGCAATTAGGCAGGAAATTAGGCATTTAATAAGGCAGATAATTAGGCAGGAAAATAGGCAGGCAATTGGGCAGGCAATTAGTCAGACAGACAATAAGGCAGGCAATTAGGCAGGTAATTAGGCAGGCAATAAGGCAGGCAAATAGGCAGGCAATTAGACAGCCAATTAGGCAGGCAATTAGGCATTTAATTAGGCATGCAATTAGACAGCCAATTAGGCAGGCAATTAGGCTTTTAATTAGGCAGATAATAAGGCAGGCAATTTGGCAGGCAATTAGGCAGGCAATTAGTCAGGCAGACAATTAGGCAGGCCATTAGGCAGGCAATTAGGCAGGCAATTAGGCAGGTAAAAGGCTAACAATTAGGCAGACAATTAAGGAGACAATCAGGCAGTTAATTAGGCAAGCAATTAGGCAGGCAATTAGGCAGGTAATTAAGCAGGCAATAAGGCAGGCAAATAGGCAGGCAATTAGACAGCCAATTAGGCATTTAATTAGGCAGGCAATAAGGCAGGCAAATAATCAGGCAATTAGACAGCCAATTAGGCAGGCAATTAGGCATTTAATTAGGCAGATAATTAGGCAGGAAATAAAGCAGGAATTTAGGCAGCAATTAGGCAGGCAGACAATTAGGCAGGCAATTATGCAGGCATTTAGGCAGGTAATTAGGCAGGCTATTGGCAGGCAATTAGTCAGGCAATTAGGCAGGCAAATAGTGTGCAGACAATTAGGCAGGCAATCTGGCAGGCAATTAGGCAGTTAATTAGGCAGGAAATTAAGCAGGGAATTAAGCATTTAATTAGACAGGCAATAAGACAGATAATTAAACAGGCAAATAGGCAGGCAATAAGGCAATTAATTAGGCAGGCAATTAGGCAGGTAATTAGGCAGGCAGTTAGGCAGGTAATTTGGCAGGCAATTAGGCAGTTAATAAGACAGGCAATTAGGTAGGCAATGAGGCAGGCAATGTGGCAGGCAATTAGGCAGGTAGGTATTTAGTCAGGCAATTAGACAGGCAATTAAGCAGGCAATTAGGCAGTTAATTAGGCAAGCAATTAGGCAGGCAAGCAATAAGGCAGGCAGGTAATTAGGCAGGCAGTTAAGCAGTTAGTTAGGCAGGCAAGCAATTTGGCAGGTAATTAGGCAGGCATTAAGGCAAGCAATTAAGCGGGCAATTAAGGAGGCAATTATGCAATTAATTAGGCAAGCAATTAGGCAGGCAGGCAATTAGGCAGGCAGGCAATTAGGCATGCAATTAAGCAGTAAATTGAGAAAGCATGCAATTTGGCAGGTAATTAGGCAGGCAATTAGGCAGGCAATTAGGCAGGCAATTAGGCAGTTAATAAGGCAAGCAATTATGAAGTCAATACGGCAGGCAATTAGGCAGGAAGTCAGGCATTTAGGTAGGCAATTAGGAAGACAATTAGGCAGGCAATTAAGCAGGCAATTAGGCAGGCAATAATGTAGGCAATTAGGCAGTTAATAAGGCGGGCAATTAGGTAGGCAATTAGGCAGGCAATAAGGCAGGCAATTAGGCAAGCAATTAAGCAGGCAAGTAGACAGGCAATTAGGCAGGTAATTTAGCAGGAAATAAGGCAGTTAATTAGGCAAGCAATTAAGCATGCAAGCAATAAGGCAGGCAGGAAATTAGGCAGGCAATTAAGCAGTTAATTAGTCAGGCAAGTCATTTGGCAGGTAATTAGGCAGGCAATAAGGCAAGCAATTAAGCAGGCAATTAGGCAGTTAATTAGGCAAGCAATTAGGCAGGCAGGCAATTAGGCAGGCAGGCAATTAGGCATGCAATTAAGCAGTTAATTTGGCAAGCAGGTAATTTGGCAGGTAATTAGGCAGTTAATAAGGCAGGCAATATGAAGTCAATTAGGCAGGCAATTAGGCAGGAAGGCAGGCAATTTGGTAGGCAATTAGGTAAACAATTAGGCAGGCAATTAGGCAGACAATTAGGCAGGCAATTAGGCAGGCAATTAGGCAGGCAATTAGGCAGTTAATTAGATAGTCAATAAGGCATTTATCAAGGCAGGCAATTATGAAGTCAATTAGGCAGGCTATTAGGCAGGAAGGCAGCCAATTAGGTAGGCAATTAGTTAGGCAATTAGGCAGGCAAGCAGATAGGCAGGCAGTAATGCAGTTAATTAGGCTGGCAAATAGGCCTTTATTTGAGCAGGCAATTAGGCAGTTAATTGAACAGGCAATTAGGCAGGCAATTAGGCAAGTAATTAGGCAAGCAGGCAATTAGGCATGCAATTAAGCAGTTAATTGGACAAGCTGGCAATTTAGCAGGTAATAAGGCAGGCAATTAGGCAGGCAATTAGGCAGGCAATTAAGCAGGCAATTAGGAAGGCAATAAGGCAGGCAATTATGCAGTTAATTAGGCAGGTAATTAGCAGTTAATAAGGCAGGCAATTATGAAGTCAATTAGGCAAACAATTAAGCAAAAAGGCAGGCAATTAGGTAGGCAATTTGGTAAGCAATTAGGCAGGCAAGCTATTAGGCAGGCAGTAATGCAGTTAATTAGGCTGGCAAATAGGCCTTTATTTGAGCAGGCAATTAGGCAGTTAATTGAACAGGCAATTAGGCAGGCAATTAGGCAAGTAATTAGGCAAGCAGGCAATTAGGCATGCAATGAAGCAGTTAATTGGACAAGCTGGCAATTTAGCAGGTAATAAGGCAGGCAATTAGGCTGGCAATTAGGCAGGCAATTAAGCAGGCAATTAGGAAAGCAATAAGGCAGGCAATTATGCAGTTAATTAGGCAGGTAATTAGCAGTTAATAAGGCAGGCAATTATGAAGTCAACTAGGCAGGCAATTAGGCAAGGAAACAGGCATTTAGGTAGGCAATTAGGAAGGCAATTAGGTAAGAAATTTGGTAGGAAATTAGACAGGCAAGCAATTAGGCAGGCAATAAGGCAGGCAATTAGGCAGGCAATTGGGCAGGCAATAAGGCAGGCAAAAAGGCAGATGATTAGGCAAGCAATAAGCAGGCAATTAGGCAAGCAAATAGGAAGGCAATTAGGCAGGCAATTAAACAGGCAATTTGGCAGGTAATAAGGCAGGCAATTAGGCAGGCAAGCAATTAGGCAAGCAGCAAGACAGTTAATTAGGCAGTTAATTAGGCAGGCAATTAGGCAGTTACTTTGGCAGTTAATTAGGCAGGCAATTAGGCAGGTTATTATGCAAGCAATTAAGCAGGAAATTAGGCAGTTAATTAGGCAGGCAATTAAGCAGGCAATTAAGCAGTTAATTAGGCAAGCAATTAAGCAGGCAAGCAAAAAGGCAGGCAGGTAATTAGGCAGGCAATTAATCAGTTTATTAGGCAGGCAAGCAATTTGGCAGGTAATTAGGCAGGCAATAAGGGAAGCAATTAGGCAGATAATTAAGGAGGCAATTAGGCAGTTAATTAGGCAAGCAAATAGGCAGGCAAGCAATAAGGCAGGCAGGTAATTAGGCAGGCAATTAAGCAGTTAGTTAGGCAGGCAAGCAATTTGGCAGGTAATTAGGCAGGCAATAAGGCAAGCAATTAAGCGGGCAATTAAGGAGGCAATTATGTAATTAATTAGGCAAGCAATTAGGCAGGCAGGCAATTAGGCAGGCAGGTAATTAGGCAGGCAATTAAGCAGTTTATTAGGCAGGCAAGCAATTTGGCAGGTAATTAGGCAGGCAATAAGGCAAACAATTAGGCAGATAATTAAGTAGGCAATTAAGCAGTTAATTAGGCAAGCAATTAAGCAGGCAAGCAATAAGGCAGGCAGGTAGTTAGGCAGGCAATTAAGCAGTTTATTAGGCAAGCAAGCAATTTGGCAGGTAATTAGGCAGGCAATAAGGCAAGCAATTAGGCAGACAATTAAGGAGGCAATTAGGCAGTTAATTAGGCAAGCAATTAGGCAGGCAGTTAATTAGGCAGGCAATTAAGCAGTTAGTTAGGCAGGCAAGCAATTTGGCAGGTAATTAGGCAGGCAATAAGGCAAGCAATTAAAAAGGCAATTAAGAAGGCAATTATGCAGTTAATTAGGCAAACAATTAGGCAGGTAGGCAATTAGGCATGCAATTAAGCTGTAAAATGGGCAAGCATGCAATTTGGCAGGTAATTAGGCAGGCAATTTGGCAGGCAATTAGGCAGGCATTTAGGCAGGCAATTAAGCAGTTAATAAGGCAAGCAATTATGAAGTCAATTAGAAAGGCAATTAGGCAGGAAGGCAGCCAATTTGGTAGGCATTTAGATAAACAATTAGGCAGGCAATTAGGCAGTTAATTAGGCAGGCAATTAGTCAGTTAATTAGGCAGGCATTTAGGCAGTTAATTATGCAGGCAATCAGGCTGTTAATTAGACAGGCAAGTAGGCAGGTAATTAGGCACGCAATTAGGTAATTAATTAGGCAGGCAATTAGGCAAACAAATAAGCAGGCATACAATTAGGCAGGCAATTAGGTAGCCAAATAGGCAGTTAGATAGGCGGGCAATTAGGCAGGCAATTAGGCAGTAAATTAGGCAGGTAATTAGGCAGGCATGTAATTAGGCATGCAGGCAATTAGGCAGGCAGGTAATTGGGCAGGCAGGCAATTAGGCAGGTAGGCAATAAGGCAGGCAATTAATCAGGCAATTAA
This sequence comes from Bacillus rossius redtenbacheri, assembly GCF_032445375.1. Taxonomy (NCBI): domain Eukaryota; kingdom Metazoa; phylum Arthropoda; class Insecta; order Phasmatodea; family Bacillidae; genus Bacillus; species Bacillus rossius. The sequence goes on along the minus strand of NW_026962656.1, from coordinate 171,716 downwards.
GCAGGAAATTAGGCAAGTTGGCAATTGGGCAGGCAATTAGGTAGGCAATTAAGCAGGCAATTTGGCAGGCACTAAGGCTATTAATTAGACAGGCAATTAGGCAGGCAATAAGGCAGGCAATTAGGCAGTTAATAACGCAGGCAATTAGGCAGTTATTTGAGCAGGCAATTAGGCAGTTAATTGAGCAGGCAATTAGGCAGGCAATGGGGCAATATATTAAGCAGTTAATTAGGCAGGCAGGCAATTTGGCAGGTAATTAGGCAGGCAATAAGGCAGGCTATCAGGCAGGCAATTAGGCAGTTAATAAAGCAGTTAATAAGGCAGGCAATTAGGCAGAGAATTAGGCAGTCAAATTGGCAGGCTTTTAAGCAGGCAATTAGGCAGTTAATTAGGCAGGCAAATAGGCAGGCAATTAGGCAGTAAATTAGGCAGGAAATTAGGCAGGCAGGCAATTAGGCGGGCAGGCAATTAGGCAGGCAGGCAATTAGGCAGGCAGGTAATTAGGTAGGCAATTAGGCAGTTAATTAGGCAGGCAAGCAATTTGGCAGGTAATTAGGCAGGCAATAAGGCAAGCAATTAAGCAGGCAATTAGGCAGTTAATTAGGCAGGCATTTAGGCAGGCAATTAGGCAGTTAATTAGGCAGGCTTTTAGGCAGGCATTTAGGCAAACAAATATGCAGGCATACAATTAGGCAGGAGGTTAAGTAGGAAATTAGGCAGTTAGATAGGCGGGCAATTAGGCAGGCAATTAGGCAGGCAATTAGGCATAAAATAAGGTAGGTAATTAGGCAGAAATGCAATTAGGCATGCAGGCAATTAGGCAGGCAGGCAATTAGACAGGCAGGCAATAAGGCAGGCAATTAATCAGGCAATTAAGCAGGAAATTAGGCAGGTTGGCTATTAGGCAGGCAATTAAGCAGGCAATAAGGCTATTAATTAGACAGGCAATAAGGCATGCAATAAAGCAGTTAATAAGGCAGGCAATTAGGCTGGCAATTAGGCAGTTAATTGAGCAGGCAATTAGGCAGTTAATTGAACAGGCAATTAGGCAGGCAATAAGGCAATATATTAAGCAGTTAATTAGGCAGGCAGGCAATTTGGCAGGTAATAAGGCAGGCAATTAGGCAGGCTATAAGGCAGGCAATTAAACAGTTAATAAAGCAGTTAATTAGGCAGGCAGGCAATTTGGCATTTAATTAGGCAGGCAATTAGGCAGGCTATCAGGCAGGCAATTAGGCAGTTAATAAAGCAGTTAATAAGGCAGGCAATTAGGCTGGCAATTAGGCAGTTAATTGTGCAGGCAATTAGGCAGTTAATTGAACAGGCAATTAGGCAGGCAATAAGGCAATATATTAAGCAGTTAATTAGGCAGGCAGGCAATTTGGCAGGTAATAAGGCAGGCAATTAGGCAGGCTATAAGGCAGGCAATTAAACAGTTAATAAAGCAGTTAATTAGGCAGGCAGGCAATTTGGCAGGTAATTAGGCAGGCAATTAGGCAGGCTATCAGGCAGGCAATTAGGCAGTTAATAAGGCAGTTAATAAGGCAGGCAATTAGGCAGAGAATTAGGCAGTCAAATTGGCAGGATTTAAGCAGGCAATTAGGCAGGCAATTAGGCAGTAAATTATGCAGGAAATTAGGCAGGCAGGCAATTAGGCGGGCAGGCAATTAGGCAGGCAGGCAATTAGGCAGGCAGTTAATTAGGTAGGCAATTAGGCAGTTAATTAGGCAGGCAAGCAATTTGGCAGGTAATTAGGCAGGCAATAAGGCAAGCAATTAAGCAGGCAATTAGGCAGTTAATTAGGCAGGCATTTAGGCAGGCATTTAGGCAGTTAATTAGGCAGGCTTTTTGGCAGGCATTTAGGCAAACAAATAGGCAGGCATACAATTAGGCAGGCAATTAGGCAGAAAATTAGGCAGGCAATTAGGCAGGCAATTAGGCAGTTTATTAAGCAGGCAATTAGGCAGTTAATAAGGCAGGCAATTAAAAGTAAATTAGGCAGGCAAGCAATTAGGCAGGCAATTAGGCAGTTAATTAGGCAGGCAATTAATCAGATAATTAGGCAGGCAATTAGTCAAGCAATTAAGCAGGCAATTAAGGAGGCAATTATGCAGTTAATTAGGATAAGCAATTAGGCAGGCAGGCAATTAGGCAGGCAAGCAATTAGGCATGCAATATGGCAGTAAATTGGGCAAGCATGCAATTTGGCAGGTAATTAAGCAGGCAATTAGCAGGCAATTAGGCAGGCAATTAGGCAGGCAATTAGGCAGTTAATAAGGCAAGCAATTGTGAAGTCAATTAGGCAGGCAATTAGGCAGGTAGGCAGGCAATTAGGTAGGCAATTAGGTAAACAATTAGGCAGGCAATTAAGCAGTTAATTATGCAGGCAATTAGGCATTTAATTAGGCAGATAATTAGGTATGCAATGAGGCAGGCAATGTGGCAGGCAATTAGGCAGGTAGGTAATTAGTCAGGTAATTAGGCAGGCAATTAAGCAGGCAATTAGGCAGTTAATAAGGCAAGCAATTAGGCAGGCAGCCATAAGGCAGGCAGGTAATTAGGCAGGCAATTAAGCAGTTAGTAAGGCAGGCAAGCAATTTGGCAGGTAAGTAGGCAGGCAATAAGGCAAGTTATAAGCCAGACAATTAAGGAGGCAATTAGGCAGTTAATTAGGCAAGCAATTAGGCATGCAATTAATCAGTAAATTGGGCAAGCATGCAATTTGGCAGACAATTAGGCAGGCAATTAGGCAGTTAATTAAGCAGGCAATTAGGCAGTTAATAAGGCAGGCAATTAAAAGTCAATTAGGCAGGCAAGCAATTAGGCAGGCAATTAGGCAGTTAATTAGGCAGGCAATTATGAAGTCAATTAGGCAGACAATTAGGCAGGTAGGCAGGCAATTAGGTAGGCAATTAGGTAAACAATTAGGCAGGCAATTAAGCAGTTAATTATGCAGGCAATTAGGCAGGCAAGCAATTAGGCAGGCAATTAGGCAGTTGTTTAGGCAGGCAATAAGGCAGTTAATTAGACCCTAGTTAGGCAGGCTATTAAGCAGGTAATTAGGCAGGCAAATAAGTAGTTCATTAGGCAACTGACAATTTTTAGGTAAGTAGGCAGGCAATTAGGCAGGCAATTAGGCAGGCAATAAGGCAGGCAATAAGGCAGTTAATTAGACAGACAATTAGGCAGTTAATTAGGCAGGCAAGTAGGCATGTAATTAGGCACGCAATTAGGTAGTTAATTAGGCAGGCAATTAGGCAGGCAATTAGGCAGTTAATTAGGCAGGCAATTAGGCAGGCAATGAGGCAGGCGATTAGGCAGTTAATTAGGCAGTTAATTAGGCAGGCAATTAGGCAATTAATTAGGCAGGCAAATTAGCAGGGAATTAAGCAGTTAATTAGGCATGCAATTAGACAGATGATTAGGCAGGCAATTAGGCAGGCAATTAAGCAGGCAATTAAGGAGGCAATTATGCAGTTAATTAGGCAAGAAATTAGGCAGGCAGGCAATTAGGCATGCAATTAAGCTGTAAATTGGGCAAGCATGCAATTTGGCTGGTTATTAGGCAGGCAATAAGGCAAGCAATAAGGCAGACAATTAACAAGGCAATTAGGCAGTTAATTAGGCTAGCAATTAGAAGGCAAGCAATAAGGCAGGCAGGTAATTAGGCAGGCAATTAAGCAGTTAGTTAGGCAGGCAAGCAATTTGGCAGGTAATTAGGCAGGCAATAAGGCAAGCAATTAGCAGGCAATTAAGGAGGCAATTAGGCAGTTAATTAAGCAAGCAATTTGGCAGGCAATTAGGCAAACAGGCAATTAGGCATGCAATTAAGCAGTTAATTGGGCAAGTAGGCAATTTGGCAGGTTATTAGGCAGGCAATAAGGCAAGCAATAAGGCAGACAATTAACAAGGCAATTAGGCAGTTAATTAGGCTAGCAATTAAAAGGCAAGCAATAAGGCAGGCAGGTAAATAGACAGGCAATTAAGCAGTTAGTTAGGCAGGCAAGCAATTTGGCAGGTAATTAGGCAGGCAATTATTGCATGCAATTAGGCAGGCATTTAAGCAGTTAAAAAGGCAGGCAATTATGAAGTCAATTCGACAGGCAATTAGGCATCAAGGAAGGCAATTAAATAGGCAATTAGGTGAACAATTAGGGAGGAAATTATGCAGGCAATTAGGCAGTTAATTAGGCAGGCAATTAGGCAGTTTATAAGGCAGGCAATTATGAAGTCAATTAGGCAGGCAATTATGCAGGTAGGCAGGCAATTAGGTAGGCATTTAGGAAGGCAATAAGGCAGGCAAGCAATTAGGCAAGCAGTAAGGCAGTTAATTAGGCAGTTAATTAGGCAGGTAATTAGGCAGGCAATTAGGCAGGCTATAAGGCAGTTAATAAAGCAGTTAATAAGGAAGGCAATTAGGCAGGCAATTAGGCAGTTTATTAAGCAGGCAATTAGGCAGTTAATAAGGCAAGGAATTATGAAGTCAATTAGGCAGGCAATTAGGCAGGAAGTCAGGCATTTAGGTAGGCAATTAGGAAGGCAATTAGGCAGGCAATTAAGCAGGCAATTAGGCAGGCAATAAGGTAAGCAATTAGGCAGTTAATAAGGCGGGTAATTAGGTAGGCAATTAGACAGGCAATAAGGCAGGCAATTAGGCAAGCAATTAACCAGGCAAGTAGACAGGCAATTAGGCAGGTAATTAAGCAGGCAATAAGGCAGTTAATTAGGCAAGCAATTAGGCAGGCAGGCAATTAGGCAGGCAGGCAATTAGGCATGCAATTAAGCAGTTAATTTGGAAAGCAGGTAATTTGGCAGGTAATTAGGCAGTTAATAAGGCAGGCAATATGAAGTCAATTAGGCAGGCAATTATGCAGGAAGGCAGGCAATTTGGTAGGCAAATAGGTAAACAATTAGGCAGGCAATTAGGCAGGCAATTAGGCAGGCAATTAGGCAGGCATATAGGCAGGCAATTAAGCAGGCAATTAGGCAGTTAATTAGATAGTCAATAAGGCATTTATCAAGGCAGGCAATTATGAAGTCAATTAGGCAGGCTATTAGGCAGGAAGGCAGCCAATTAGGTAGGCAATTAGGTAGGCAATTAGGCAGGCAAGCAGATAGGCAGGCAGTAATGCAGTTAATTAGGCTGGCAAATAGGCAGTTATTTGAGCAGGCAATTAGGCAGTTAATTGAACAGGCAATTAGGCAGGCAATTAGGCAGGTAATTAGGCAAGCAGGCAATTAGGCATGCAATTAAGCAGTTAATTGGACAAGCTGGCAATTTAGCAGGTAATAAGGCAGGCAATTAGGCAGGCAATTAGGCAGACAATTAAGCAGGCAATTAGGAAGGAAATAAGGCAGGCAATTATGCAGTTAATTAGGCAGGTAATTAGCAGTTAATAAGGCAGGCAATTATGAAGTCAATTAGGCAAACAATTAGGCAAAAAGGCAGGCAATAAGGTAGGCAATTTGGTAGGCAATTAGGCAGGCAAGCAATTAGGCAGGCAGTAAGGCAGTTAATTAGGCTGGCAAATAGGCAGTTATTTGAGCAGGCAATTAGGCAGTTAATTGAACAGGCAATTAGGCAGTTAATTAAGCAGGCAATTAGGCAGTTAATAAGGCAGGCAATTATGAAGTCAACTAGGCAGGCAATTAGGCATGGAAACAGGCATTTAGGTAGGCAATTAGGAAGGCAATTAGGTAAGAAATTTGGTAGGCAATTAGACAGGCAAGCAATTAGGCAGGCAATAAGGCAGGCAATTAGGCAGGCAATTAGGCAGGCAATAAGGCAGATGATTAGGCAAGCAATAAGCAGGCAATTAGGCAAGCAAATAGGAAGGCAATTAGGCAGGCAATTAAACAGGCAATTTGGCAGGTAATAAGGCAGGCAATTAGGCAGGCAAGCAATTAGGCAAGCAGCAAGACAGTTAATTAGGCAGTTAATTAGGCAGGCAATTAGGCAGTTAATTAGGCAGGCAATTAGGCAGGTTATTATGCAAGCAATTAAGCAGGCAATTAGGCAGTTAATTAGGCAGGCAATTAAGCAGGCAATTAAGCAGTTAATTAGGCAAGCAATTAAGCAGACAAGCAATAAGGCAGGCAGGTAATTAGGCAGGCAATTAAGCAGTTTATTAGGCAGGCAAGCAATTTGGCAGGTAATTAGGCAGGCAATAAGGCAAGCAATTAGGCAGACAATTAAGGAGGCAATTAGGCAGTTAATTAGGCAAGCAATTAGGCAGGCAAGCAATAAGGCAGGCAGGTAATTAGGCAGGCAATTAAGCAGTTAGTTAGGCAGGCAAGCAATTTGGCAGGTAATTAGGCAGGCAATAAGGCAAGCAATTAAGCAGGCAATTAAGGAGGCAATTATGCAGTTAATTAGGCAAACAATTAGGCAGGTAGGCAATTAGGCATGCAATTAAGCTGTAAAATGGGCAAGCATGCAATTTGGCAGGTAATTAGGCAGGCAATTTGGCAGGCAATTAGGCAGGCATTTAGGCAGGCAATTAAACAGTTAATAAGGCAAGCAATTATGAAGTCAATTAGAAAGGCAATTAGGCAGGAAGGCAGCCAATTTGGTAGGCAATTAGATAAACAATTAGGCAGGCAATTAGGCAGTTAATTAGGCAGTCAATTAGTCAGTTAATTAGGCAGGCAATTAGGCAGTTAATTATGCAGGCAATTAGGCTGTTAATTAGACAGGCAAGTAGGCAGGTAATTAGGCACGCAATTAGGTAATTAATTAGGCAGGCAATTAAGCAAACAAATAGGCAGGTATACAATTAGGCAGGCAATTAGGTAGCCAAATAGGCAGTTAGCTAGGCGGGCAATTAGGCAGGCAATTAGGCAGGCAATTAGGCAGTAAATTAGGCAGGTAATTAGGCAGGCATTTAATTAGGCATGCAGGCAATTAGGCAGGCAGGTAATTAGGCAGGCAGGCAATTAGGCAGGTAGGCAATAAGGCAGGCAATTAATCAGGCAATTAAGCAGGCAATAAGGCAGGCAATTAGGCAGATAATTAGGCAAGCCTTTAGGCAGGCAATTAGGCAGGTAATTTGGCAGGCAATTAAGCAGGCAATTTGTCAGTTAATTAGGCAGGCAATTAGGCAGGCGAATAGGCAGGCAATTAGACAGCCAATTAGGCAGGCAATTAGGCAGGCAATAAGACAGGAAATTTGGCAGTTAATTAGGTAGGCAATTGGGCAGTTAATAAGGCAGGCAATTATGAAGTCATTTAGGCATGCAATTAGGCAGGAAGGCAGGCAATTAGGTAGGCAATTAGGAAGGCAATTAGGAAGGCAAGTAATTAGGCAGGCAGTAAGGCAGTTAATTAGGAAGGCAATTAGGCAGATAATTAGGTAAGCAGGCAATTAGGCAGGCAGGCAATCGGCAGGTAGGCAATTAGGCAGGTTATAAGGCAGGCAATTAGGCAGTTAATTAAGCAGGTTATTAGGCTGTTAATAAGGCAAGCAATTAAGCAGGCATGCAATAAGGCAGGCAGGTAATTAGGCAGGCAATTAAGCAGTTAATTAGGCAGGCAAGCAATTTGGCAGGTAATTAGGCAGGCAATAAGGCAAGCAATTAAGCAGGCCATTAAGGAGGCAATTATGCAGTTAATTAGGCAAGCATTTAGGCAGGCACGCAATGAGGCAGGCAATTAGGCATGCAATTAAGCAGTAAATTGGGCAAGCATGCAATTTGGCAGGTTATTAGGCAGGCAATTTGGCAGGCAATTAGGAAGGCAATTAGGCAGGAAATTAGGCATTTAATAAGGTAGATAATTAGGCAGGAAAATAGGCTGCCAATTGGGCAGGCAATTAGTCAGACAGACAATAAGGCAGGCAATTAGGCAGGTAATTAGGCAGGCAATAAGGCAGGCAAATAGGCAGGCAATTAGACAGCCAATTAGGCAGGCAATTAGGCATTTAATTAGGCATGCAATTAGACAGCCAATTAGGCAGGCAATTAGGCTTTTAATTAGGCAGATAATAAGGCAGGCAATTTGGCAGGCAATTAGGCAGGCAATTAGTCAGACAGACATTAGACAGGCCATTAGGCAGGCAATTAGGCAGGCAATTAGGCAGGTAAAAGGCAAGCAATTAGGCAGACAATTAAGGAGACAATCAGGCAGTTAATTAGGCAAGCAATTAGGCAGGTAATTAAGCAGGCAATAAGGCAGGAAAATAGGCAGGCAATTAGACAGCCAATTAGGCATTTAATTAGGCAGGCAATAAGGCAGGCAAATAATCAGGCAATTAGACAGCCAATTAGGCAGGCAATTAGGCATTTAATTAGGCAGATAATTAGGCAGGAAATAAAGCAGGAATTTAGGCAGCAATTAGGCAGGCAGACAATTAGGCAGGCAATTATGCAGGCATTTAGGCAGGTAATTAGGCAGGCTATTGGCAGGCAATTAGTCAGGCAATTAGGCAGGCAAATAGTGTGCAGACAATTAGGCAGGCAATCTGGAAGGCAATTAGGCAGTTAATTAGGCAGGAAATTAAGCAGGGAATTAAGCATTTAATTAGACAGGCAATAAGACAGATAATTAAACAGGCAAATAGGCAGGCAATAAGGCAATTAATTAGGCAGGCAATTAGGCAGTTAATTAGGCAAGCAATAATGCGAGCAATTAGGCAGGCAATTAGGCAGGTAATTAGGCAGGCAGATAGGCAGGTAATTTGGCAGGCAATTAGGCAGTTAATAAGACAGGCAATTAGGTAGGCAATGAGGCAGGCAATGTGGCAGGCAATTAGGCAGGTAGGTAATTAGTCAGGCAATTAGACAGGCAATTAAGCAGGCAATTAGGCAGTTAATTAGGCAAGCAATTAGGCAGGCAAGCAATAAGGCAGGCAGGTAATTAGGCAGGCAGTTAAGCAGTTAGTTAGGCAGGCAAGCAATTTGGCAGGTAATTAGGCAGGCAATAAGGCAAAAATTAAGCGGGCAATTATGGAGGCAATTATGCAATTAATTAGGCAAGCAATTAGGCAGGCAGGCAATTAGGCAGGCAGGCAATTAGGCATGCAATTAAGCAGTAAATTGAGAAAGCATGCAATTTGGCAGGTAATTAGGCAGGAAATTAGGCAGGCAATTAGGCAGGCAATTAGGCAGTTAATAAGGCAAGCAATTATGAAGTTAATTAGGCAGGCAATTAGGCAGGAAGTCAGGCATTTAGGTAGGCAATTAGGAAGGCAATTAGGCAGGCAATGAAGCAGGCAATTAGGCAGGCAATAAGGTAGGCAATTAGGCAGTTAATAAGGCGGGCAATTAGGTAGGCAATTAGGCAGGCAATAAGGCAGGCAATTAGGCAAGCAATTAAGCAGGCAAGTAGACAGGCAATTAGGCAGGTAATTAAGCAGGAAATAAGGCAGTTAATTAGGCAAGCAATTAAGCATGCAAGCAATAAGGCAGGCAGGAAATTAGGCAGGCAATTAAGCAGTTAATTAGGCAGGCAAGTCATTTGGCAGGTAATTAGGCAGGCAATAAGGCAAGCAATTAAGCAGGCAATTAGGCAGTTAATTAGGCAAGCAATTAGGCAGGCAGGCAATTAGGCAGGCAGGCAATTAGGCATGCAATTAAGCACTTAATTTGGCAAGCAGGTAATTTGGCAGGTAATTAGGCAGTTAATAAGGCAGGCAATATGAAGTCAATTAGGCAGGCAATTAGGCAGGAAGGCAGGCAATTTGGTAGGCAATTATGTAAACAATTAGGCAGGCAATTAGGCAGGCAATTAGGCAGGCAATTAGGCAGGCAATTAAGCAGGCAATTAGGCAGGCAGGCAATTAGGCAGGCAGGTAATTAGGTAGGCAATTAGGCAGTTAATTAGGCAGGCAAGCAATTTGGCAGGTAATTAGGCAGGCAATAAGGCAAACAATTAAGCAGGCAATTAGGCAGTTAATTTAGACAGGCATTTAGGTAGGGCAATTAGCCAGTTAATTAGGCAGGCTTTTAGGCAGGCATTTAGGCAAACAAATATGCAGGCATACAATTAGGCAGGAGGTTAAGTAGGAAATTAGGCAGTTAGATAGGCGGGCAATTAGGCAGGCAATTAGGCAGGCAATTAGGCATAAAATAAGGTAGGTAATTAGGCAGGCATGCAATTAGGCATGCAGGCAATTAGGCAGGCAGGCAATTAGACAGGCAGGCAATTAGGCAGGTAGGCAATAAGGCAGGCAATTAATCAGGCAATTAAGCAGGAAATTAGGCAGGTTGGCTATTAGGCAGGCAATTAAGCAGGCAATAAGGCTATTAATTAGACAGGCAATAAGGCATACAATAAAGCAGTTAATAAGGCAGGCAATTAGGCTGGCAATTAGGCAGTTAATTGAGCAGGCAATTAGGCAGTTAATTGAACAGGCAATTAGGCAGGCAATAAGGCAATATATTAAGCAGTTAATTAGGCAGGCAGGCAATTTGGCAGGTAATAAGGCAGGCAATTAGGCAGGCTATAAGGCAGGCAATTAAACAGTTAATAAAGCAGTTAATTAGGCAGGCAGGCAATTTGGCAGGTAATTAGGCAGGCAATTAGGCAGGCTATCAGGCAGGCAATTAAGCAGTTAATAAAGCAGTTAATAAGGCAGGCAATTAGGCAGAGAATTAGGCAGTCAAATTGGCAGGATTTAAGCAGGCAATTAGGCAGGCAATTAGGCACTAAATTATGCAGGAAATTAGGCAGGCAGGCAATTAGGCGGGCAGGCAATTAGGCAGGCAGGCAATTAGGCAGGCAGGTAATTAGGTAGGCAATTAGGCAGTTAATTAGGCAGGCAAGCAATTTGGCAGGTAATTAGGCAGGCAATAAGGCAAGCAATTAAGCAGGCAATTAGGCAGTTAATTAGGCAGGCATTTAGGCAGGCATTTAGGCAGTTAATTAGGCAGGCTTTTTGGCAGGCATTTAGGCAAACAAATAGGCAGGCATACAATTAGGCAGGCAATTAGGTAGGCAATTAGGCAGTTAGATAGGCGGGCAATTAGGCAGGCAAATAGGCAGAAAATTAGGCAGGCAATTAGGCAGGCAATTAGGCAGTTTATTAAGCAGGCAATTAGGCAGTTAATAAGGCAGGCAATTAAAAGTAAATTAGGCAGTCAAGCAATTAGGCAGGCAATTAGGCAGTTAATTAGGCAGGCAATTAATCAGATAATTAGGCAGGCAATTAGTCAAGCAATTAAGCAGGCAATTAAGGAGGCAATTATGCAGTTAATTAGGCAAGCAATTAGGCAGGCAGGCAATTAAGCAGGCAAGCAATTAGGCATGCAATATGGCAGTAAATTGGGCCAGCATGCAATTTGGCAGGTAATTAAGCAGGCAATTAGGCAGGCAATTAGGCAGGCAATTAGGCAGGCAAATAGGCAGTTAATAAGGCAAGCAATTATGAAGTCAATTAGGCAGGCAATTAGGCAGGTAGGCAGGCAATTAGGTAGGCAATTAGGTAAACAATTAGGCAGGCAATTAAGCAGTTAATTATGCAGGCAATTAGGCATTTAATTAGGCAGATAATTAGGTATGCAATGAGGCAGGCAATGTGGCAGGCAATTAGGCAGGTAGGTAATTAGTCAGGTAATTAGGCAGGCAATTAAGCAGGCAATTAGGCAGTTAATAAGGCAAGCAATTAGGCAGGCAGCCATAAGGCAGGCAGGTAATTAGGCAGGCAATTAAGCAGTTAGTAAGGCAGACAAGCAATTTGGCAGGTAAGTAGGCAGGCAATAAGGCAAGTTATAAGCCAGACAATTAAGGAGGCAATTAGGCAGTTAATTAGGCAAGCAATTAGGCATGCAATTAAGCAGTAAATTGGGCAAGCATGCAATTTGGCAGACAATAAGGCAGGCAATTAAGCAGTTAATTAAGCAGGCAATTAGGCAGTTAATAAGGCAGGCAATTAAAAGTCAATTAGGCAGGCAAGCAATTAGGCAGGCAATTAGGCAGTTAATTAGGCAGGCAATTAATCAGATAATTAGGCAGGCAATTAGTCAAGCAATTAAGCAGGCAATTAAGGAGGCAATTATGCAGTTAATTAGGCAAGCAAATAGGCAGGCAGGCAATTAGGCAGTTAATAAGGCAAGCAATTATGAAGTCAATTAGGCAGACAATTAGGCAGGTAGGCAGGCAATTAGGTAGGCAATTAGGTAAACAATTAGGCAGGCAATTAAGCAGTTAATTATGCAGGCAATTAGGCAGGCAAGCAATTAGGCAGGCAATTAGGCAGTTGTTTAGGCAGGCAATAAGGCCGTTAATTAGACCCTAGTTAGGCAGGCTATTAAGCAGGTAATTAGGCAGGCAAATAAGTAGTTCATTAGGCAACTGACAATTTTTAGGTAAGTAGGCAGGCAATTAGGCAGGCAATTAGGCAGGCAATAAGGCAGGCAATAAGGCAGTTAATTAGACAGACAATTAGGCAGTTAATTAGGCAGGCAAGTAGGCAGGTAATTAGGCACGCAATTAGGTAGTTAATTAGGCAGGCAATTAGGCAGGCAATTAGGCAGTTAATTAGGCAGGCAATTAGGCAGGCAATGAGGCAGGCGATTAGGCAGTTAATTAGGCAGTTAATTAGGCAGGCAATTAGGCAATTAATTAGGCAGGCAAATTAGCAGGGAATTAAGCAGTTAATTAGGCATGCAATTAGACAGATGATTAGGCAGGCAATTAGGCAGGCAATTAAGCAGGCAATTAAGGAGGCAATTATGCAGTTAATTAGGCAAGAAATTAGGCAGGCAGGCAATTAGGCATGCAATTAAGCTGTAAATTGGGCAAGCATGCAATTTGGCAGGTTATTAGGCAGGCAATAAGGCAAGCAATAAGGCAGACAATTAACAAGGCAATTAGGCAGTTTATTAGGCTAGCAATTAGAAGGCAAGCAATAAGGCAGGCAGGTAATTAGGCAGGCAATTAAGCAGTTAGTTAGGCAGGCAAGCAATTTGGCAGGTAATTAGGCAGGCAATAAGGCAAGCAATTAGCAGGCTATTAAGGAGGCAATTAGGCAGTTAATTAAGCAAGCAATTTGGCAGGCAGGCAATTAGGCAAACAGGCAATTAGGCATGCAATTAAGGAGTTAATTGGGCAAGTAGGCAATTTGGCAGGTAATTAGGCTAGCAATTAGAAGGCAAGCAATAAGGCAGGCAGGTAAATAGACAGGCAATTAAGCAGTTAGTTAGGCAGGCAAGCAATTTGGCAGGTAATTAGGCAGGCAATAATGCATGCAATTAGGCAGGCATTTAAGCAGTTAAAAAGGCAGGCAATTATGAAGTCAATTCGACAGGCAATTAGGCATCAAGGAAGGCAATTAAATAGGCAATTAGGTGAACAATTAGGGAGGAAATTATGCAGGCAATTAGGCAGTTAATTAGGCAGGCAATTAGGCAGTTTATAAGGCAGGCAATTATGAAGTCAATTAGGCAGGCAATTATGCAGGAAGGCAGGCAATTAGGTAGGCATTTAGGAAGGCAATTAGGCAGGCAAGCAATTAGGCAAGCAGTAAGGCAGTTAATTAGGCAGTTAATTAGGCAGGTAATTAGGCAGGCAATTAGGCAGGCAATTAGGCAGGCTATAAGGCAGTTAATAAAGCAGTTAATAAGGAAAGCAATTAGGCAGGCAATTAGGCAGTTTATTAAGCAGGCAATTAGGCAGTTAATAAGGCAAGGAATTATGAAGTCAATTAGGCAGGCAATTAGGCAGGAAGTCAGGTATTTAGGTAGGCAATTAGGAAGGCAATTAGGCAGGCAATTAAGCAGGCAATTAGGCAGGCAATAAGGTAGGCAATTAGGCAGTTAGTAAGGCGGGCAATTAGGTAGGCAATTAGGCAGGCAATAAGGCAGGCAATTAGGCAAGCAATTAAGCAGGCAAGTAGACAGGCAATTAGGCAGGTAATTAAGCAGGCAATAAGGCAGTTAATTAGGCAAGCAATTAGGCAGGCAGGCAATTAGGCAGGCAGGCAATTAGGCATGCAATTAAGCAGTTAATTTGGCAAGCAGGTAATTTGGCAGGTAATTAGGCAGTTAATAAGGCAGGCAATATGAAGTCAATTAGGCAGGCAATTAGGCAGGAAGGCAGGCAATTTGGTAGGCAAATAGGTAAACAATTAGGCAGGCAATTAGGCAGGCAATTAGGCAGGCAATTAGGCAGGCAATTAGGCAGGCAATTAAGCAGGCAATTAGGCAGTTAATTAGATAGTCAATAAGGCATTTATCAAGGCACCCATTATGAAGTCAATTAGGCAGGCTATTAGGCAGGAAGGCAGCCAATTAGGTAGGCAATTAGGTAGGCAATTAGGCAGGCAAGCAGATAGGCAGGCAGTAATGCAGTTAATTAGGCTGGCAAATAGGCAGTTATTTGAGCAGGCAATTAGGCAGTTAATTGAACAGGCAATTAGGCAGGCAATTAGGCAGGTAATTAGGCAAGCAGGCAATAAGGCATGCAATTAAGCAGTTAATTGGACAAGCTGGCAATTTAGCAGGTAATAAGGCAGGCAATTAGGCAGGCAATTAGGCAGGCAATTGGGCAGGCAATTAGGAAGGCAATAAGGCAGGCAATTATGCAGTTAATTAGGCAGGTAATTAGGCAGTTAATTAGGCAGGAAATTAAGCAGGCAATTAAGCAGTTAATTAGGCAAGCAATTAAGCAGGCAAGCAATAAGGCAGGCAGGTAGTTAGGCAGGCAATTAAGCAGTTTATTAGGCAGGCAAGCAATTTGGCAGGTAATTAGGCAGGCAATAAGGCAAGCAATTAGGCAGACAATTAAGGAGGCAATTAGGCAGTTAATTAGGCAAGCAATTAGGCAGGCAAGCAATAAGGCAGGCAGGTAATTAGGCAGGCAATTAAGCAGTTAGTTAGGCAGGCAAGCAATTTGGCAGGTAATTAGGCAGGCAATAAGGCAAGCAATTAAGCAGGCAATTAAGAAGGCAATTATGCAGTTAATTAGGCAAACAATTAGGCAGGTAGGCAATTAGGCATGCAATTAAGCTGTAAAATGGGCAAGCATGCAATTTGGCAGGTAATTAGGCAGGCAATTTGGCAGGCAATTAGGCAGGCATTTAGGCAGGCAATTAAGCAGTTAATAAGGCAAGCAATTATGAAGTCAATTAGAAAGGCAATTAGGCAGGAAGGCAGCCAATTTGGTAGGCAATTAGATAAACAATTAGGCAGGCAATTAGGCAGTTAATTAGGCAGGCAATTAGTCAGTTAATTAGGCAGGCAATTAGGCAGTTAATTATGCAGGCAATTAGGCTGTTAATTAGACAGGCAAGTAGGCAGGTAATTAGGCACGCAATTAGGTAATTAATTAGGCAGGCAATTAGGCAAACAAATAAGCAGGCATACAATTAGGCAGGCAATTAGGTAGCCAAATAGGCAGTTAGATAGGCGGGCAATTAGGCAGGCAATTAGGCAGTAAATTAGGCAGGTAATTAGGCAGGCATGTAATTAGGCATGCAGGCAATTAGGCAGGCAGGTAATTGGGCAGGCAGGCAATTAGGCAGGTAGGCAATAAGGCAGGCAATTAATCAGGCAATTAAGCAGGAAATTAGGCAAGTTGGCAGTTGGGCAGGCAATTAGGTAGGCAATTAAGCAGGCAATTAGGAAGGCACTAAGGCTATTAATTAGACAGGCAATTAGGCAGGCAATAAGGCAGGCAATTAGGCAGATAATAACGCAGGCAATTAGGCAGTTATTTGAGCAGGCAATTAGGCAGTTAATTGAGCAGGCAATTAGGCAGGCAATGGGGCAATATATTAAGCAGTTAATTAGGCAGGCAGGCAATTTGGCAGGTAATTAGGCAGGCAATAAAGCAGGCTATCAGGCAGGCAATTAGGCAGTTAATAAAGCAGTTGATAAGGCAGGCAATTAGGCAGAGAATTAGGCAGACAAATTGGCAGGCTTTTAAGCAGGCAATTAGGCAGTTAATTAGGCAGGCAAATAGGCAGGCAATTAGGCAGTAAATTAGGCAGGAAATTAGGCAGGCAGGCAATTAGGCGGGCAGGCAATTAGGCAGGCTGGCAATTAGGCAGGCAGGTAATTAGGTAGGCAATTAGGCAGTTAATTAGGCAGGCAAGCAATTTGGCAGGTAATTAGGCAGGCAATAAGGCAAGCAATTAAGCAGGCAATTAGGCAGTTAATTTAGACAGGCATTTAGGCAGGCAATTAGGCAGTTAATTAGGCAGGCTTTTAGGCAGGCATTTAGGCAAACAAATATGCAGGCATACAATTAGGCAGGAGGTTAAGTAGGAAATTAGGCAGTTAGATAGGCGGGCAATAAGGCAGGCAATTAATCAGGCAATTAAGCAGGAAATTAGGCAGGTTGGCTATTAGGCAGGCAATTAAGCTGGCAATAAGGCTATTAATTAGACAGGCAATAAGGCATGCAATAAAGCAGTTAATAAGGCTGGCAATTAGGCTGGCAATTAGGCAGTTAATTGAGCAGGCAATTAGGCAGTTAATTGAACAGGCAATTAGGCAGGCAATAAGGCAATATATTAAGCAGTTAATTAGGCAGGCAGGCAATTTGGCAGGTAATAAGGCAGGCAATTAGGCAGGCTATAAGGCAGGCAATTAAACAGTTAATAAAGCAGTTAATTAGGCAGGCAGGCAATTTGGCAGGTAATTAGGCAGGCAATTAGGCAGGCTATCAGGCAGGCAATTAGGCAGTTAATAAAGCAGTTAATAAGGCAGGCAATTAGGCAGAGAATTAGGCAGTCAAATTGGCAGGATTTAAGCAGGCAATTAGGCAGGCAATTAGGCACTAAATAATGCAGGAAATTAGGCAGGCAGGCAATTAGGCGGGCAGGCAATTAGGCGGGCAGGCAATTAGGCAGGCAGGCAATTAGGCAGGCAGTTAATTAGGTAGGCAATTAGGCAGTTAATTAGGCAGGCAAGCAATTTGGCAGGTAATTAGGCAGGCAATAAGGCAAGCAATTAAGCAGGCAATTAGGCAGTTAATTAGGCAGGCATTTAGGCAGGCATTTAGGCAGTTAATTAGGCAGGCTTTTTGACAGGCATTTAGGCAAACAAATAGGCAGGCATACAATTAGGCAGGCAATTAGGTAGGCAATTAGGCAGTTAGATAGGCGGGCAATTAGGCAGGCAAATAGGCAGAAAATTAGGCAGGCAATTAGGCAGGCAATTAGGCAGTTTATTAAGCAGGCAATTAGGCAGTTAATAAGGCAGGCAATTAAAAGTAAATTAGGCAGGCAAGCAATTAGGCAGGCAATTAGGCAGTTAATTAGGCAGGCAATTAATCAGATAATTAGGCAGGCAATTAGTCAAGCAATTAAGCAGGCAATTAAGGAGGCAATTATGCTGTTAATTAGGCAAGCAATTAGGCAGGCAGGCAATTAGGCAGGCAAGCAATTATGCATGCAATATGGCAGTAAATTGGGCAAGCATGCAATTTGGCAGGTAATTAAGCAGGCAATTAGGCAGGCAATTAGGCAGGCAATTAGGCAGGCAATTAGGCAGTTAATAAGGCAAGCAATTATGAAGTCAATTAGGCAGGCAATTAGGCAGGTAGGCAGGCAATTAGGTAGGCAATTAGGTAAACAATTAGGCAGGCAATTAAGCAGTTAATTATGCAGGCAATTAGGCATTTAATTAGGCAGATGATTAGGTATGCAATGAGGCAGGCAATGTGGCAGGCAATTAGGCAGGTAGGTAATTAGTCAGGTAATTAGGCAGGCAATTAAGCAGGCAATTAGGCAGTTAATAAGGCAAGCAATTAGGCAGGCAGCCATAAGGCAGGCAGGTAATTAGGCAGGCAATTAAGCAGTTAGTAAGGCAGGCAAGCAATTTGGCAGGTAAGTAGGCAGGCAATAAGGCAAGTTATAGGCCAGACAATTAAGGAGGCAATTAGGCAGTTAATTAGGCAAGCAATTAGGCATGCAATTAAGCAGTAAATTGGGCAAGCATGCAATTTGGCAGACAATTAGGCAGGCAATTAGGCAGTTAATTAAGCAGGCAATTAGGCAGTTAATAAGGCAGGCAATTAAAAATCAATTAGGCAGGCAAGCAATTAGGCAGGCAATTAGGCAGTTAATTAGGCAGGCAATTAATCAGATAATTAGGCAGGCAATTAGTCAAGCAATTAAGCAGGCAATTAAGGAGGCAATTATGCAATTAATTAGGCAAGCAATTAGGCAGGCAGGCAATTAGGCAGGCAAGCAATTAGGCATGCAATATGGCAGTAAATTGGGAAAGCATGCAATTTGGCAGGTAATTAAGCAGGCAATTAGGCAGGCAATTAGGCAGGCAATTAGGCAGGCAATTAGGCAGTTAATAAGGCAAGCAATTATGAAGTCAATTAGGCAGACAATTAGGTAGGTAGGCAGGCAATTAGGTAGGCAATTAGGTAAACAATTAGTCAGGCAATTAAGCAGTTAATTATGCAGGCAATTAGGCAGGCAAGCAATTAGGCAGGCAATTAGGCAGTTGTTTAGGCAGGCAATAAGGCAGTTAATAAGACCCTAGTTAGGCAGGCTATTAAGCAGGTAATTAGGCAGGCAAATAAGTAGTTCATTAGGCAACTGACAATTTTTAGGTAAGTAGGCAGGCAATTAGGCAGGCATCTAGGCAGGCAATAAGGCAGGCAATAAGGCAGTTAATTAGACAGACAATTAGGCAGTTAATTAGGCAGGCAAGTAGGCAGGTAATTAGGCACGCAATTAGGTAGTTAATTAGGCAGGCAATTAGGCAGGCAATTAGGCAGTTAATTAGGCAGGCAATTAGGCAGGCAATGAGGCAGGCGATTAGGCAGTTAATTAGGCAGTTAATTAGGCAGGCAATTAGGCAATTAATTAGGCAGGCAAATTAGCAGGGAATTAAGCAGTTAATTAGGCATGCAATTAGACAGATGATTAGGCAGGCAATTAGGCAGGCAATTAAGCAGGCAATTAAGGAGGCAATAATGCAGTTAATTAGGCAAGAAATTAGGCAGGCAGGCAATTAGGCATGCAATTAAGCTGTAAATTGGGCAAGCATGCAATTTGGCAGGTTATTAGGCAGGCAATAAGGCAAGCAATAAGGCAGACAATTAACAAGGAAATTAGGCAGTTAATTAGGCTAGCAATTAGAAGGCAAGCAATAAGGCAGGCAGGTAATTAGGCAGGCAATTAAGCAGTTAGTTAGGCAGGCAAGCAATTTGGCAGGTAATTAGGCAGGCAATAAGGCAAGCAATTAGCAGGCTATTAAGGAGGCAATTAGGCAGTTAATTAAGCAAGCAATTTGGCAGGCAGGCAATTAGGCAAACAGGCAATTAGGCATGCAATTAAGCAGTTAATTGGGCAAGTAGGCAATTTGGCAGGTAATTAGGCTAGCAATTAGAAGGCAAGCAATAAGGCAGGCAGGTAAATAGACAGGCAATTAAGCAGTTAGTTAGGCAGGCAAGCAATTTGGCAGGTAATTAGGCAGGCAATAATGCATGCAATTAGGCAGGCATTTAAGCAGTTAAAAAGGCAGGCAATTATGAAGTCAATTCGACAGGCAATTAGGCATCAAGGAAGGCAATTAAATAGGCAATTAGGTGAACAATTAGGGAGGAAATTATGCAGGCAATTAGGCAGTTAATTAGGCAGGCAATTAGGCAGTTTATAAGGTAGGCAATTATGAAGTCAATTAGGCAGGCAATTATGCAGGAAGGCAGGCAATTAGGTAGGCATTTAGGAAGGCAATTAGGCAGGCAAGCAATTAGGCAAGCAGTAAGGCAGTTAATTAGGCAGTTAATTAGGCAGGTAATTAGGCAGGCAATTAGGCAGGCTATAAGGCAGTTAATAAAGCAGTTAATAAGGAAGGCAATTAGGCAGGCAATTAGGCAGTTTATTAAGCAGGCAATTAGGCAGTTAATAAGGCAAGGAATTATGAAGTCAATTAGGCAGGCAATTAGGCAGGAAGTCAGGCATTTAGGTAGGCAAATAGGAAGGCAATTAGGCAGGCAATTAAGCAGGCAATTAGGCAGGCAATAAGGTAGGCAATTAGGCAGTTAATAAGGCGGGCAATTAGGTAGGCAATTAGGCAGGCAATAAGGCAGGCAATTAGGCAAGCAATTAAGCAGGCAAGTAGACAGGCAATTAGGCAGGTAATTAAGCAGGCAATAAGGCAGTTAATTAGGCAAGCAATTAGGCAGGCAGGCAATTAGGCAGGCAGGCAATTAGGCATGCAATTAAGCAGTTAATTTGGCAAGCAGGTAATTTGGCAGGTAATTAGGCAGTTAATAAGGCAGGCAATATGAAGTCAATTAGGCAGGCAATTAGGCAGGAAGGCAGGCAATTTGGTAGGCAAATAGGTAAACAATTAGGCAGGCAATTAGGCAGGCAATTAGGCAGGCAATTAGGCAGGCAATTAGTCAGGCAATTAAGCAGGCAATTAGGCAGTTAATTAGATAGTCAATAAGGCATTTATCAAGGCAGGCAATTATGAAGTCAATTAGGCAGGCTATTAGGCAGGAAGGCAGCCAATTAGGTAGGCAATTAGGTAGGCAATTAGGCAGGCAAGCAGATAGGCAGGCAGTAATGCAGTTAATTAGGCTGGCAAATAGGCAGTTATTTGAGCAGGCAATTAGGCAGTTAATTGAACAGGCAATTAGGCAGGCAATTAGGCAGGTAATTAGGCAAGCAGGCAATTAGGCATGCAATTAAGCAGTTAATTGGACAAGCTGGCAATTTAGCAGGTAATAAGGCAGGCAATTAGGCAGGCAATTAGGCAGGCAATTAAGCAGGCAATTAGGAAGGCAATAAGGCAGGCAATTATGCAGTTAATTAGGCAGGTAATTAGCCGTTAATAAGGCAGGCAATTATGAAGTCAATTAGGCAAACAATTAGGCAAAAAGGCAGGCAATAAGGTAGGCAATTTGGTAGGCAATTAGGCAGGCAAGCAATTAGGCAGGCAGTAAGGCAGTTAATTAGGCTGGCAAATAGGCAGTTATTTGAGCAGGCAATTAGGCAGTTAATTGAACAGGCAAATAGGCAGTTGATTAAGCAGGCAATTAGGCAGTTAATAAGGCAGGCAATTATGAAGTCAACTAGGCAGGCAATTAGGCATGGAAACAGGCATTTAGGTAGGCAATTAGGAAGGCAATTAGGTAAGAAATTTGGTAGGCAATTAGACAGGCAAGCAATTAGGCAGGCAATAAGGCAGGCAATTAGGCAGGCAATTAGGCAGGCAATAAGGCAGGCAATAAGGCAGATGATTAGGCAAGCAATAAGCAGGCAATTAGGCAAGCAAATAGGAAGGCAATTAGGCAGGCAATTAAACAGGCAATTTGGCAGGTAATAAGGCAGGCAATTAGGCAGGCAAGCAATTAGGCAAGCAGCAAGACAGTTAATTAGGCAGTTAATTAGGCAGGCAATTAGGCAGTTACTTAGGCAGTTAATTAGGCAGGCAATTAGGCAGGTTATTATGCAAGCAATTAAGCAGGCAATTAGGCAGTTAATTAGGCAGGCAATTAAGCAGGCAATTAAGCAGTTAATTAGGCAAGCAATTAGGCAGGCAAGCAATAAGGCAGGCAGGTAATTAGGCAGGCAATTAAGCAGTTTATTAGGCAGGCAAGCAATTTGGCAGGTAATTAGGCAGGCAATAAGGCAAGCAATTAGGCAGACAATTAAGGAGGCAATTAGGCAGTTAATTAGGCAAGCAATTAGGCAGGCAAGCAATAAGGCAGGCAGGTAATTAGGCAGGCAATTAAGCAGTTAGTTAGGCAGGCAAGCAATTTGGCAGGTAATTAGGCAGCAATAAGGCAAGCAATTAAGCAGGCAATTAAGGAGGCAATTATGCAGTTAATTAGGCAAACAATTAGGCAGGTAGGCAATTAGGCATGCAATTAAGCTGTAAAATGGGCAAGCATGCAATTTGGCAGGTAATTAGGCAGGCAATTTGGCAGGCAATTAGGCAGGCATTTAGGCAGGCAATTAAGCAGTTAATAAGGCAAGCAATTATGAAGTCAATTAGAAAGGCAATTAGGCAGGAAGGCAGCCAATTTGGTAGACAAATAGATAAACAATTAGGCAGGCAATTAGGCAGTTAATTAGGCAGTCAATTAGTCAGTTAATTAGGCAGGCAATTAGGCAGTTAATTATGCAGGCAATTAGGCTGTTAATTAGACAGGCAAGTAGGCAGGTAATTAGGCACGCAATTAGGTAATTAATTAGGCAGGCAATTAAGCAAACAAATAGGCAGGTATACAATTAGGCAGGCAATTAGGTAGCCAAATAGGCAGTTAGCTAGGCGGGCAATTAGGCAGGCAATTAGGCAGGCAATTAGGCAGTAAATTAGGCAGGTAATTAGGCAGGCATGTAATTAGGCATGCAGGCAATTAGGCAGGCAGGTAATTAGGCAGGCAGGCAATTAGGCAGGTAGGCAATAAGGCAGGCAATTAATCAGCCAATTAAGCAGGCAATAAGGCAGGCAATTAGGCAGATAATTAGGCAAGCCTTTAGGCAGGCAATTAGGCAGGTAATTTGGCAGGCAATTAAGCAGGCAATTTGGCAGGTAATTAGGCAGGCAATTAGGCAGGCGAATAGGCAGGCAATTAGACAGCCAATTAGGCAGGCAATTAGGCAGGCATTAAGACAGGAAATTTGGCAGTTAATTAGGTAGGCAATTGGGCAGTTAATAAGGCAGGCAATTATGAAGTCATTTAGGCATGCAATTAGGCAGGAAGGCAGGCAATTAGGTAGGCAATTAGGAAGGCAATTAGGAAGGCAAGCAATTAGGCAGGCAGTAAGGCAGTTAATTAGGAAGGCAATTAGGCAGATAATTAGGTAAGCAGGCAATTAGGCAGGCCGGCAATCGGCAGGTAGGCAATTAGGCAGGTTATAAGGCAGGCAATTAGGCAGTTAATTAAGCAGGTATTTAGGCTGTTAATAAGGCAAGCAATTAAGCAGGCATGCAATAAGGCAGGCAGGTAATTAGGCAGGCAATTAAGCAGTTAATTAGGCAGGCAAGCAATTTGGCAGGTAATTAGGCAGGCAATAAGGCAAGCAATTAAGCAGGCCATTAAGGAGGCAATTATGCAGTTAATTAGGCAAGCATTTAGGCAGGCACGCAATGAGGCAGGCAATTAGGCATGCAATTAAGCAGTCAATTGGGCAAGCATGCAATTTGGCAGGTTATTAGGCAGGCAATTTGGCAGGCAATTAGGAAGGCAATTAGGCAGGAAATTAGGCATTTAATAAGGCAGATAATTAGGCAGGAAAATAGGCAGGCAATTAGGCAGGCAATTAGTCAGACAGACAATAAGGCAGGCAATTAGGCAGGTAATTAGGCAGGCAATAAGGCAGGCAAATAGGCAGGCAATTAGACAGCCAATTAGGCAGGCAATTAGGCATTTAATTAGGCATGCAATTAGACAGCCAATTAGGCAGGCAATTAGGCTTTTAATTAGGCAGATAATAAGGCAGGCAATTTGGCAGGCAATTAGGCAGGCAATTAGTCAGGCAGATAATTAGGCAGGCCATTAGGCAGGCAATTAGGCAGGCAATTAGGCAGGTAAAAGGCAAGCAATTAGGCAGACAATTAAGGAGACAATCAGGCAGTTAATTAGGCAAGCAATTAGGCAGGCAATTAGGCAGGTAATTAAGCAGGCAATAAGGCAGGCAAATAGGCAGGCAATTAGACAGCCAATTAGACATTTAATTAGGCAGGCAATAAGGCAGGCAAATAATCAGGCAATTAGACAGCCAATTAGGCAGGCAATTAGGCATTTAATTAGGCAGATAATTAGGCAGGAAATAAAGCAGGAATTTAGGCAGCAATTAGGCAGGCAGACAATTAGGCAGGCAATTATGCAGGCATTTAGGCAGGTAATTAGGCAGGCTATTGGCAGGCAATTAGTCAGGCAATTAGGCAGGCAAATAGTGTGCAGACAATTAGGCAGGCAATCTGGCAGGCAATTAGGCAGTTAATTAGGCAGGAAATTAAGCAGGGAATTAAGCATTTAATTAGACAGGCAATAAGACAGATAATTAAACAGGCAAATAGGCAGGCAATAAGGCAATTAATTAGGCAGGCAATTAGGCAGGTAATTAGGCAGGCAGTTAGGCAGGTAATTTGGCAGGCAATTAGGCAGTTAATAAGACAGGCAATTAGGTAGGCAATGAGGCAGGCAATGTGGCAGGCAATTAGGCAGGTAGGTATTTAGTCAGGCAATTAGACAGGCAATTAAGCAGGCAATTAGGCAGTTAATTAGGCAATCAATTAGGCAGGCAAGCAATAAGGCAGGCAGGTAATTAGGCAGGCAGTTAAGCAGTTAGTTAGGCAGGCAAGCAATTTGGCAGGTAATTAGGCAGGCAATAAGGCAAGCAATTAAGCGGGCAATTAAGGAGGCAATTATGCAATTAATTAGGCAAGCAATTAGGCAGGCAGGCAATTAGGCAGGCAGGCAATTAGGCATGCAATTAAGCAGTAAATTGAGAAAGCATGCAATTTGGCAGGTAATTAGGCAGGCAATTAGGCAGGCAATTAGGCAGGCAATTAGGCAGTTAATAAGGCAAGCAATTATGAAGTCAATTAGGCAGGCAATTAGGCAGGAAGTCAGGCATTTAGGTAGGCAATTAGGAAGACAATTAGGCAGGCAATTAAGCAGGCAATTAGGCAGGCAATAATGTAGGCAATTAGGCAGTTAATAAGGCGGGCAATTAGGTAGGCAATTAGGCAGGCAATAAGGCAGGCAATTAGGCAAGCAATTAAGCAGGCAAGTAGACAGGCAATTAGGCAGGTAATTTAGCAGGAAATAAGGCAGTTAATTAGGCAAGCAATTAAGCATGCAAGCAATAAGGCAGGCAGGAAATTAGGCAGGCAATTAAGCAGTTAATTAGGCAGGCAAGTCATTTGGCAGGTAATTAGGCAGGCAATAAGGCAAGCAATTAAGCAGGCAATTAGGCAGTTAATTAGGCAAGCAATTAGGCAGGCAGGCAATTAGGCAGGCAAGCAATTAGGCAGGCAGGCAATTAGGCATGCAATAAAGCAGTTAATTTGGCAAGCAGGTAATTTGGCAGGTAATTAGGCAGTTAATAAGGCAGGCAATATGAAGTCAATTAGGCAGGCAATTAGGCAGGAAAGCAGGCAATTTGGTAGGCAATTAGGTAAACAATTAGGCAGGCAATTAGGCAGGCAATTAGGCAGGCAATTAGGCAGGCAATTAAGCAGGCAATTAGGCAGTTAATTAGATAGTCAATAAGGCATTTATCAAGGCAGGCAATTATGAAGTCAATTAGGCAGGCTATTAGGCAGGAAGGCAGCCAATTAGGTAGGCAATTAGGTAGGCAATTAGGCAGGCAAGCAGATAGGCAGGCAGTAATGCAGTTAATTAGGCTGGCAAATAGGCCTTTATTTGAGCAGGCAATTAGGCAGTTAATTGAACAGGCAATTAGGCAGGCAATTAGGCAAGTAATTAGGCAAGCAGGCAATTAGGCATGCAATTAAGCAGTTAATTGGACAAGCTGGCAATTTGGCAGGTAATAAGGCAGGCAATTAGGCAGGCAATTAAGCAGGCAATTAGGAAGGCAATAAGGCAGGCAATTATGCAGTTAATTAGGCAGGTAATTAGCAGTTAATAAGGCAGGCAATTATGAAGTCAATTAGGCAATCAATTAAACAAAAAGGCAGGCAATTAGGTAGGCAATTTGGTAGGCAATTAGGCAGGCAAGCTATTAGGCAGGCAGTAAGGCAGTTAATTAGGCTGGCAAATAGGCAGTTATTTGAGCAGGCAATTAGGCAGTTAATTGAACAGGCAATTAGGCAGTTAATTAAGCAGGCAATTAGGCAGTTAATAAGGCAGGCAATTATGAAGTCAACTAGGCAGGCAATTAGGCATGGAAACAGGCATTTAGGTAGGCAATTAGGAAGGCAATTAGGTAAGAAATTTGGTAGGAAATTAGACAGGCAAGCAATTAGGCAGGCAATAAGGCAGGCAATTAGGCAGGCAATTGGGCAGGCAATAAGGCAGGCAAAAAGGCAGATGATTAGGCAAGCAATAAGCAGGCAATTAGGCAAGCAAATAGGAAGGCAATTAGGCAGGCAATTAAACAGGCAATTTGGCAGGTAATAAGGCAGGCAATTATGCAGGCAAGCAATTAGGCAAGCAGCAAGACAGTTAATTAGGCAGTTAATTAGGCAGGCAATTAGGCAGTTACTTTGGCAGTTAATTAGGCAGGCAATTAGGCAGGTTATTATGCAAGCAATTAAGCAGGCAATTATGCAGTTAATTAGGCAAACAATTAGGCGGGTAGGCAATTAGGCATGCAATTAAGCTGTAAAATGGGCAAGCATGCAATTTGGCAGGTAATTGGGCAGGCAATTTGGCAGGCAATTAGGCAGGCATTTAGGCAGGCAATTAAGCAGTTAATAAGGCAAGCAATTATGAAGTCAATTAGAAAGGCAATTAGGCAGGAAGGCAGCCAATTTGGTAGGCAATTAGATAAACAATTAGGCAGGCAATTAGGCAGTTAATTAGGCAGTCAATTAGTCAGTTAATTAGGCAGGCAATTAGGCAGTTAATTATGCAGGCAATTAGGCTGTTAATTAGACAGGCAAGTAGGCAGGTAATTAGGCACGCAATTAGGTAATTAATTAGGCAGGCAATTAAGCAAACAAATAGGCAGGTATACAATTAGGCAGGCAATTAGGTAGCCAAATAGGCAGTTAGCTAGGCGGGCAATTAGGCAGGCAATTAGGCAGGCAATTAGGCAGTAAATTAGGCAGGTAATTAGGCAGGCATGTAATTGGGCATGCAGGCAATTAGGCAGGCAGGTAATTAGGCAGGCAGGCAATTAGGCAGGTAGGCAATAAGGCAGGCAATTAATCAGGCAATTAAGCAGGCAATAAGGCAGGCAATTAGGCAGATAATTAGGCAACCCTTTAGACAGGCAATTAGGCTGGTAATTTGGCAGGCAATTAAGCAGGCAATTTGGCAGGTAATTAGGCAGGCAATTAGACAGCCAATTAGGCAGGCAATTAGGCAGGCAATAAGACAGGAAATTTGGCAGTTAATTAGGTAGGCAATTGGGCAGTTAATAAGGCAGGCAATTATGAAGTCATTTAGGCATGCAATTAGGCAGGAAGGCAGGCAATTAGGTAGGCAATTAGGAAGGCAATTAGGAAGGCAAGCAATTAGGCAGGCAGTAAAGCAGTTAATTAGGAAGGCAATTAGGCAGATAATTAGGTAAGCAGGCAATTAGGCAGGCAGGCAATCGGCAGGTAGGCAATTAGGCAGGTTATAAGGCAGGCAATTAGGCAGTTAATTAAGCAGGTATTTAGGCTGTTAATAAGGCAAGCAATTAAGCAGGCATGCAATAAGGCAGGCAGGTAATTAGGCAGGCAATTAAGCAGTTAATTAGGCAGGCAAGCAATTTGGCAGGTAATTAGGCAGGCAATAAGGCAAGCAATTAAGCAGGCCATTAAGGAGGCAATTATGCAGTTAATTAGGCAAGCATTTAGGCAGGCACGCAATGAGGCAGGCAATTAGGCATGCAATTAAGCAGTCAATTGGGCAAGCATGCAATTTGGCAGGTTATTAGGCAGGCAATTTGGCAGGCAATTAGAAAGGCAATTAGGCAGGAAATTAGGCATTTAATAAGGCAGATAATTAGGCAGGAAAATAGGCAGGCAATTGGGCAGGCAATTAGTCAGACAGACAATAAGGCAGGCAATTAGGCAGGTAATTAGGCAGGCAATAAGGCAGGCAAATAGGCAGGCAATTAGACAGCCAATTAG
Organism: Bacillus rossius redtenbacheri; assembly: GCF_032445375.1. NCBI lineage: Eukaryota > Metazoa > Arthropoda > Insecta > Phasmatodea > Bacillidae > Bacillus > Bacillus rossius. The sequence continues at coordinate 144,044 of NW_026962656.1, read as the reverse complement.
GCAGGCAATTAGGCATTTAATTAGGCATGCAATTAGACAGCCAATTAGGCAGGCAATTAGGCTTTTAATTAGGCAGATAATAAGGCAGGCAATTTGGCAGGCAATTAGGCAGGCAATTAGTCAGGCAGACAATTAGGCAGGCCATTAGGCAGGCAATTAGGCAGGCAATTAGGCAGGTAAAAGGCAAGCAATTAGGCAGACAATTAAGGAGACAATCAGGCAGTTAATTAGGCAAGCAATTAGGCAGGCAATTAGGCAGGTAATTAAGCAGGCAATAAGGCAGGCAAATAGGCAGGCAATTAGACAGCCAATTAGGCATTTAATTAGGCAGGCAATAAGGCAGGCAAATAATCAGGCAATTAGACAGCCAATTAGGTAGGCAATTAGGCATTTAATTAGGCAGATAATTAGGCAGGAAATAAAGCAGGAATTTAGGCAGCAATTAGGCAGGCAGACAATTAGGCAGGCAATTATGCAGGCATTTAGGCAGGTAATTAGGCAGGCTATAGGCAGGCAATTAGTCAGGCAATTAGGCAGGCAAATAGTGTGCAGACAATTAGGCAGGCAATCTGGCAGGCAATTAGGCAGTTAATTAGGCAGGAAATTAAGCAGGGAATTAAGCATTTAATTAGACAGGCAATAAGACAGATAATTAAACAGGCAAATAGGCAGGCAATAAGGCAATTAATTAGGCAGGCAATTAGGCAGGTAATTAGGCAGGCAGTTAGGCAGGTAATTTGGCAGGCAGTTAGGCAGTTAATAAGACAGGCAATTAGGTAGGCAATGAGGCAGGCAATGTGGCAGGCAATTAGGCAGGTAGGTATTTAGTCAGGCAATTAGACAGGCAATTAAGCAGGCAATTAGGCAGTTAATTAGGCAAGCAATTAGGCAGGCAAGCAATAAGGCAGGCAGGTAATTAGGCAGGCAGTTAAGCAGTTAGTTAGGCAGGCAAGCAATTTGGCAGGTAATTAGGCAGGCAATAAGGCAAGCAATTAAGCGGGCAATTAAGGAGGCAATTATGCAATTAATTAGGCAAGCAATTAAGCAGGCAGGCAATTAGGCAGGCAGGCAATTAGGCATGCAATTAAGCAGTAAATTGAGAAAGCATGCAATTTGGCAGGTAATTAGGCAGGCAATTAGGCAGGCAATTAGGCAGGCAATTAGGCAGTTAATAAGGCAAGCAATTATGAAGTCAATTAGGCAGGCAATTAGGCAGTTAATAAGGCGGGCAATTAGGTAGGCAATTAGGCAGGCAATAAGGCAGGCAATTAGGCAAGCAATTAAGCAGGCAAGTAGACAGGCAATTATGCAGGTAATTTAGCAGGAAATAAGGCAGTTAATTAGGCAAGCAATTAAGCATGCAAGCAATAAGGCAGGCAGGAAATTAGGCAGGCAATTAAGCAGTTAATTAGGCAGGCAAGTCATTTGGCAGGTAATTAGGCAGGCAATAAGGCAAGCAATTAAGCAGGCAATTAGGCAGTTAATTAGGCAAGCAATTAGGCAGGCAGGCAATTAGGCAGGCAGGCAATTAGGCATGCAATTAAGCAGTTAATTTGGCAAGCAGGTAATTTGGCAGGTAATTAGGCAGTTAATAAGGCAGGCAATATGAAGTCAATTAGGCAGGCAATTAGGCAGGAAGGCAGGCAATTTGGTAGGCAATTAGGTAAACAATTAGGCAGGCAATTAGGCAGGCAATTAGGCAGGCAATTAGGCAGGCAATTAAGCAGGCAATTAGGCAGTTAATTAGATAGTCAATAAGGCATTTATCAAGGCAGGCAATTATGAAGTCAATTAGGCAGGCTATTAGGCAGGAAGGCAGCCAATTAGGTAGGCAATTAGGTAGGCAATTAGGCAGGCAAGCAGATAGGCAGGCAGTAATGCAGTTAATTAGGCTGGCAAATAGGCCTTTATTTGAGCAGGCAATTAGGCAGTTAATTGAACAGGCAATTAGGCAGGCAATTAGGCAAGTAATTAGGCAAGCAGGCAATTAGGCATGCAATTAAGCATTTAATTGGACAAGCTGGCAATTTAGCAGGTAATAAGGCAGGCAATTAGGCAGGCAATTAGGCAGGCAATTAAGCAGGCAATTAGGAAGGCAATAAGGCAGGCTATTATGCAGTTAATTAGGCAGGTAATTAGCAGTTAATAAGGCAGGCAATTATGAAGTCAATTAGGCAAACAATTAAGCAAAAAGGCAGGCAATTAGGTAGGCAATTTGGTAGGCAATTAGGCAGGCAAGCTATTAGGCAGGCAGTAAGGCAGTTAATTAGGCTGGCAAATAGGCAGTTATTTGAGCAGGCAATTAGGCAGTTAATTGAACAGGCAATTAGGCAGTTAATTAAGCAGGCAATTAGGCAGTTAATAAGGCAGGCAATTATGAAGTCAACTAGGCAGGCAATTAGGCATGGAAACAGGCATTTAGGTAGGCAATTAGGAAGGCAATTAGGTAAGAAATTTGGTAGGAAATTAGACAGGCAAGCAATTAGGCAGGCAATAAGGCAGGCAATTAGGCAGGCAATTGGGCAGGCAATAAGGCAGGCAAAAAGGCAGATGATTAGGCAAGCAATAAGCAGGCAATTAGGCAAGCAAATAGGAAGGCAATTAGGCAGGCAATTAAACAGGCAATTTGGCAGGTAATAAGGCAGGCAATTAGGCAGGCAAGCAATTAGGCAAGCAGCAAGACAGTTAATTAGGCAGTTAATTAGGCAGGCAATTAGGCAGTTACTTTGGCAGTTAATTAGGCAGGCAATTAGGCAGGTTATTATGCAAGCAATTAAGCAGGCAATTAGGCAGTTAATTAGGCAGGCAATTAAGCAGGCAATTAAGCAGTTAATTAGGCAAGCAATTAAGCAGGCAAGCAAAAAGGCAGGCAGGTAATTAGGCAGGCAATTAAGCAGTTTATTAGGCAGGCAAGCAATTTGGCAGGTAATTAGGCAGGCAATAAGGCAAGCAATTAAGCGGGCAATTAAGGAGGCAATTATGCAATTAATTAGGCAAGCAATTAGGCAGGCAGGCAATTAGGCAGGCAGGTAATTAGGCAGGCAATTAAGCAGTTTATTAGGCAGGCAAGCAATTTGGCAGGTAATTAGGCAGGCAATAAGGCAAACAATTAGGCAGATAATTAAGGAGGCAATTAGGCAGTTAATTAGGCAAGCTATTAAGCAGGCAAGCAATAAGGCAGGCAGGTAGTTAGGCAGGCAATTAAGCAGTTTATTAGGCAGGCAAGCAATTTGGCAGGTAATTAGGCAGGCAATAAGGCAAGCAAATAGGCAGACAATTAAGGAGGCAATTAGGCAGTTAATTAGGCAAGCAATTAGGCAGGCAGTTAATTAGGCAGGCAATTAAGCAGTTAGTTAGGCAGGCAAGCAATTAGGCAGGCAATTAGGCAGTTAATTAGGCAGGCAATTAGTCAGTTAATTAGGCAGTTAATTAGGCAGGCAATTAGGCAGTTACTTTGGCAGTTAATTAGGCAGGCAATTAGGCAGGTTATTATGCAAGCAATTAAGCAGGCAATTAGGCAGTTAATTAGGCAGGCAATTAAGCAGGCAATTAAGCAGTTAATAAGGCAAGCAATTAAGCAGGCAAGCAAAAAGGCAGGCAGGTAATTAGGCAGGCAATTAAGCAGTTTATTAGGCAGGCAAGCAATTTGGCAGGTAATTAGGCAGGCAATAAGGCAAGCAATTAGGCAGACAATTAAGGAGGCAATTAGGCAGTTAATTAGGCAAGCAATTAGGCAGGCAAGCAATAAGGCAGGCAGGTAATTAGGCAGGCAATTAAGCAGTTAGTTAGGCAGGCAAGCAATTTGGCAGGTAATTAGGCAGCCATAAGGCAAGCAATTAAGCAGGCAATTAAGGAGGCAATTATGCAGTTAATTAGGCAAACAATTAGGCAGGTAGGCAATTAGGCATGCAATTAAGCTGTAAAATGGGCAAGCATGCAATTTGGCAGGTAATTAGGCAGGCAATTTGGCAGGCAATTAGGCAGGCATTTAGGCAGGCAATTAAGCAGTTAATAAGGCAAGCAATTATGAAGTCAATTAGAAAGGCAATTAGGCAGGAAGGCAGCCAATTTGGTAGGCAATTAGATAAACAATTAGGCAGGCAATTAGGCAGTTAATTAGGCAGTCAATTAGTCAGTTAATTAGGCAGGCAATTAGGCAGTTAATTATGCAGGCAATTAGGCTGTTAATTAGACAGGCAAGTAGGCAGGTAATTAGGCACGCAATTAGGTAATTAATTAGGCAGGCAATTAAGCAAACAAATAGGCAGGTATACAATTAGGCAGGCAATTAGGTAGCCAAATAGGCAGTTAGCTAGGCGGGCAATTAGGCAGGCAATTAGGCAGGCAATTAGGCAGTAAATTAGGCAGGTAATTAGGCAGGCATGTAATTAGGCATGCAGGCAATTAGGCAGGCAGGTAATTAGGCAGGCAGGCAATTAGGCAGGTAGGCAATAAGGCAGGCAATTAATCAGCCAATTAAGCAGGCAATAAGGCAGGCAATTAGGCAGATAATTAGGCAAGCCTTTAGGCAGGCAATTAGGCAGGTAATTTGGCAGGCAATTAAGCAGGCAATTTGGCAGGTAATTAGGCAGGCAATTAGGCAGGCGAATAGGCAGGCAATTAGACAGCCAATTAGGCAGGCAATTAGGCAGGCATTAAGACAAGAAATTTGGCAGTTAATTAGGTAGGCAATTGGGCAGTTAATAAGGCAGGCAATTATGAAGTCATTTAGGCATGCAATTAGGCAGGAAGGCAGGCAATTAGGTAGGCAATTAGGAAGGCAATTAGGAAGGCAAGCAATTAGGCAGGCAGTAATGCAGTTAATTAGGAAGGCAATTAGGCAGATAATTAGGTAAGCAGGCAATTAGGCAGGCCGGCAATCGGCAGGTAGGCAATTAGGCAGGTTATAAGGCAGGCAATTAGGCAGTTAATTAAGCAGGTATTTAGGCTGTTAATAAGGCAAGCAATTAAGCAGGCATGCAATAAGGCAGGCAGGTAATTAGGCAGGCAATTAAGCAGTTAATTAGGCAGGCAAGCAATTTGGCAGGTAATTAGGCAGGCAATAAGGCAAGCAATTAAGCAGGCCATTAAGGAGGCAATTATGCAGTTAATTAGGCAAGCATTTAGGCAGGCACGCAATGAGGCAGGCAATTAGGCATGCAATTAAGCAGTCAATTGGGCAAGCATGCAATTTGGCAGGTTATTAGGCAGGCAATTTGGCAGGCAATTAGGAAGGCAATTAGGCAGGAAATTAGGCATTTAATAAGGCAGATAATTAGGCAGGAAAATAGGCAGGCAATTAGGCAGGCAATTAGTCAGACAGACAATAAGGCAGGCAATTAGGCAGGTAATTAGGCAGGCAATAAGGCAGGCAAATAGGCAGGCAATTAGACAGCCAATTAGGCAGGCAATTAGGCATTTAATTAGGCATGCAATTAGACAGCCAATTAGGCAGGCAATTAGGCTTTTAATTAGGCAGATAATAAGGCAGGCAATTTGGCAGGCAATTAGGCAGGCAATTAGTCAGGCAGACAATTAGGCAGGCCATTAGGCAGGCAATTAGGCAGGTAAAAGGCAAGCAATTAGGCAGACAATTAAGGAGACAATCAGGCAGTTAATTAGGCAAGCAATTAGGCAGGCAATTAGGCAGGTAATTAAGCAGGCAATAAGGCAGGCAAATAGGCAGGCAATTAGACAGCCAATTAGGCATTTAATTAGGCAGGCAATAAGGCAGGCAAATAATCAGGCAATTAGACAGCCAATTAGGCAGGCAATTAGGCATTTAATTAGGCAGATAATTAGGCAGGAAATAAAGCAGGAATTTAGGCAGCAATTAGGCAGGCAGACAATTAGGCAGGCAATTATGCAGGCATTTAGGCAGGTAATTAGGCAGGCTATTGGCAGGCAATTAGTCAGGCAATTAGGCAGGCAAATAGTGTGCAGACAATTAGGCAGGCAATCTGGCAGGCAATTAGGCAGTTAATTAGGCAGGAAATTAAGCAGGGAATTAAGCAGTTAATTAGACAGGCAATAAGACAGATAATTAAACAGGCAAATAGGCAGGCAATAAGGCAATTAATTAGGCAGGCAATTAGGCAGGTAATTAGGCAGGCAGTTAGGCAGGTAATTTGGCAGGCAATTAGGCAGTTAATAAGACAGGCAATTAGGTAGGCAATGAGGCAGGCAATGTGGCAGGCAATTAGGCAGGTAGGTATTTAGTCAGGCAATTAGACAGGCAATTAAGCAGGCAATTAGGCAGTTAATTAGGCAAGCAATTAGGCAGGCAAGCAATAAGGCAGGCAGGTAATTAGGCAGGCAGTTAAGCAGTTAGTTAGGCAGGCAAGCAATTTGGCAGGTAATTAGGCAGGCAATAAGGCAAGCAATTAAGCGGGCAATTAAGGAGGCAATTATGCAATTAATTAGGCAAGCAATTAGGCAGGCAGGCAATTAGGCAGGCAGGCAATTAGGCATGCAATTAAGCAGTAAATTGAGAAAGCATGCAATTTGGCAGGTAATTAGGCAGGCAATTAGGCAGGCAATTAGGCAGGCAATTAGGCAGTTAATAAGGCAAGCAATTATGAAGTCAATTAGGCAGGCAATTAGGCAGGAAGTCAGGCATTTAGGTAGGCAATTAGGAAGACAATTAGGCAGGCAATTAAGCAGGCAATTAGGCAGGCAATAATGTAGGCAATTAGGCAGTTAATAAGGCGGGCAATTAGGTAGGCAATTAGGCAGGCAATAAGGCAGGCAATTAGGCAAGCAATTAAGCAGGCAAGTAGACAGGCAATTAGGCAGGTAATTTAGCAGGAAATAAGGCAGTTAATTAGGCAAGCAATTAAGCATGCAAGCAATAAGGCAGGCAGGAAATTAGGCAGGCAATTAAGCAGTTAATTAGGCAGGCAAGTCATTTGGCAGGTAATTAGGCAGGCAATAAGGCAAGCAATTAAGCAGGCAATTAGGCAGTTAATTAGGCAAGCAATTAGGCAGGCAGGCAATTAGGCAGGCAGGCAATTAGGCAGGCAGGCAATTAGGCATGCAATAAAGCAGTTAATTTGGCAAGCAGGTAATTTGGCAGGTAATTAGGCAGTTAATAAGGCAGGCAATATGAAGTCAATTAGGCAGGCAATTAGGCAGGAAAGCAGGCAATTTGGTAGGCAATTAGGTAAACAATTAGGCAGGCAATTAGGCAGGCAATTAGGCAGGCAATTAGGCAGGCAATTAAGCAGGCAATTAGGCAGTTAATTAGATAGTCAATAAGGCATTTATCAAGGCAGGCAATTATGAAGTCAATTAGGCAGGAAGGCAGCCAATTAGGTAGGCAATTAGGTAGGCAATTAGGCAGGCAAGCAGATAGGCAGGCAGTAATGCAGTTAATTAGGCTGGCAAATAGGCCTTTATTTGAGCAGGCAATTAGGCAGTTAATTGAACAGGCAATTAGGCAGGCAATTAGGCAAGTAATTAGGCAAGCAGGCAATTAGGCATGCAATTAAGCAGTTAATTGGACAAGCTGGCAATTTGGCAGGTAATAAGGCAGGCAATTAGGCAGGCAATTAAGCAGGCAATTAGGAAGGCAATAAGGCAGGCAATTATGCAGTTAATTAGGCAGGTAATTAGCAGTTAATAAGGCAGGCAATTATGAAGTCAATTAGGCAATCAATTAAACAAAAAGGCAGGCAATTAGGTAGGCAATTTGGTAGGCAATTAGGCAGGCAAGCTATTAGGCAGGCAGTAAGGCAGTTAATTAGGCTGGCAAATAGGCAGTTATTTGAGCAGGCAATTAGGCAGTTAATTGAACAGGCAATTAGGCAGTTAATTAAGCAGGCAATTAGGCAGTTAATAAGGCAGGCAATTATGAAGTCAACTAGGCAGGCAATTAGGCATGGAAACAGGCATTTAGGTAGGCAATTAGAAGAGCAATTAGGTAAGAAATTTGGTAGGAAATTAGACAGGCAAGCAATTAGGCGGGCAATAAGGCAGGCAATTAGGCAGGCAATTGGGCAGGCAATAAGGCAGGCAAAAAGGCAGATGATTAGGCAAGCAATAAGCAGGCAATTAGGCAAGCAAATAGGAAGGCAATTAGGCAGGCAATTAAACAGGCAATTTGGCAGGTAATAAGGCAGGCAATTAGGCAGGCAAGCAATTAGGCAAGCAGCAAGACAGTTAATTAGGCAGTTAATTAGGCAGGCAATTAGGCAGTTACTTTGGCAGTTAATTAGGCAGGCAATTAGGCAGGTTATTATGCAAGCAATTAAGCAGGCAATTATGCAGTTAATTAGGCAAACAATTAGGCAGGTAGGCAATTAGGCATGCAATTAAGCTGTAAAATGGGCAAGCATGCAATTTGGCAGGTAATTAGGCAGGCAATTTGGCAGGCAATTAGGCAGGCATTTAGGCAGGCAATTAAGCAGTTAATAAGGCAAGCAATTATGAAGTCAATTAGAAAGGCAATTAGGCAGGAAGGCAGCCAATTTGGTAGGCAATTAGATAAACAATTAGGCAGGCAATTAGGCAGTTAATTAGGCAGTCAATTAGTCAGTTAATTAGGCAGGCAATTAGGCAGTTAATTATGCAGGCAATTAGGCTGTTAATTAGACAGGCAAGTAGGCAGGTAATTAGGCACGCAATTAGGTAATTAATTAGGCAGGCAATTAAGCAAACAAATAGGCAGGTATACAATTAGGCAGGCAATTAGGTAGCCAAATAGGCAGTTAGCTAGGCGGGCAATTAGGCAGGCAATTAGGCAGGCAATTAGGCAGTAAATTAGGCAGGTAATTAGGCAGGCATGTAATTAGGCATGCAGGCAATTAGGCAGGCAGGTAATTAGGCAGGCAGGCAATTAGGCAGGTAGGCAATAAGGCAGGCAATTAATCAGGCAATTAAGCAGGCAATAAGGCAGGCAATTAGGCAGATAATTAGGCAAGCCTTTAGGCAGGCAATTAGGCTGGTAATTTGGCAGGCAATTAAGCAGGCAATTTGGCAGGTAATTAGGCAGGCAATTAGGCAGGCGAATAGGCAGGCAATTAGACAGCCAATTAGGCAGGCAATTAGGCAGGCAATAAGACAGGAAATTTGGCAGTTAATTAGGTAGGCAATTGGGCAGTTAATAAGGCAGGCAATTATGAAGTCATTTAGGCATGCAATTAGGCAGGAAGGCAGGCAATTAGGTAGGCAATTAGGAAGGCAATTAGGAAGGCAAGCAATTAGGCAGGCAGTAAAGCAGTTAATTAGGAAGGCAATTAGGCAGATAATTAGGTAAGCAGGCAATTAGGCAGGCAGGCAATCGGCAGGTAGGCAATTAGGCAGGTTATAAGGCAGGCAATTAGGCAGTTAATTAAGCAGGTATTTAGGCTGTTAATAAGGCAAGCAATTAAGCAGGCATGCAATAAGGCAGGCAGGTAATTAGGCAGGCAATTAAGCAGTTAATTAGGCAGGCAAGCAATTTGGCAGGTAATTAGGCAGGCAATAAGGCAAGCAATTAAGCAGGCCATTAAGGAGGCAATTATGCAGTTAATTAGGCAAGCATTTAGGCAGGCACGCAATGAGGCAGGCAATTAGGCATGCAATTAAGCAGTCAATTGGGCAAGCATGCAATTTGGCAGGTTATTAGGCAGGCAATTTGGCAGGCAATTAGGAAGGCAATTAGGCAGGAAATTAGGCATTTAATAAGGCAGATAATTAGGCAGGAAAATAGGCAGGCAATTGGGCAGGCAATTAGTCAGACAGACAATAAGGCAGGCAATTAGGCAGGTAATTAGGCAGGCAATAAGGCAGGCAAATAGGCAGGCAATTAGACAGCCAATTAGGCAGGCAATTAGGCATTTAATTAGGCATGCAATTAGACAGCCAATTAGGCAGGCAATTAGGCTTTTAATTAGGCAGATAATAAGGCAGGCAATTTGGCAGGCAATTAGGCAGGCAATTAGTCAGGCAGACAATTAGGCAGGCCATTAGGCAGGCAATTAGGCAGGCAATTAGGCAGGTAAAAGGCAAGCAATTAGGCAGACAATTAAGGAGACAATCAGGCAGTTAATTAGGCAAGCAATTAGGCAGGCAATTAGGCAGGTAATTAAGCAGGCAATAAGGCAGGCAAATAGGCAGGCAATTAGACAGCCAATTAGGCATTTAATTAGGCAGGCAATAAGGCAGGCAAATAATCAGGCAATTAGACAGCCAATTAGGCAGGCAATTAGGCATTTAATTAGGCAGATAATTAGGCAGGAAATAAAGCAGGAATTTAGGCAGCAATTAGGCAGGCAGACAATTAGGCAGGCAATTATGCAGGCATTTAGGCAGGTAATTAGGCAGGCTATTGGCAGGCAATTAGTCAGGCAATTAGGCAGGCAAATAGTGTGCAGACAATTAGGCAGGCAATCTGGCAGGCAATTAGGCAGTTAATTAGGCAGGAAATTAAGCAGGGAATTAAGCATTTAATTAGACAGGCAATAAGACAGATAATTAAACAGGCAAATAGGCAGGCAATAAGGCAATTAATTAGGCAGGCAATTAGGCAGGTAATTAGGCAGGCAGTTAGGCAGGTAATTTGGCAGGCAGTTAGGCAGTTAATAAGACAGGCAATTAGGTAGGCAATGAGGCAGGCAATGTGGCAGGCAATTAGGCAGGTAGGTATTTAGTCAGGCAATTAGACAGGCAATTAAGCAGGCAATTAGGCAGTTAATTAGGCAAGCAATTAGGCAGGCAAGCAATAAGGCAGGCAGGTAATTAGGCAGGCAGTTAAGCAGTTAGTTAGGCAGGCAAGCAATTTGGCAGGTAATTAGGCAGGCAATAAGGCAAGCAATTAAGCGGGCAATTAAGGAGGCAATTATGCAATTAATTAGGCAAGCAATTAAGCAGGCAGGCAATTAGGCAGGCAGGCAATTAGGCATGCAATTAAGCAGTAAATTGAGAAAGCATGCAATTTGGCAGGTAATTAGGCAGGCAATTAGGCAGGCAATTAGGCAGGCAATTAGGCAGTTAATAAGGCAAGCAATTATGAAGTCAATTAGGCAGGCAATTAGCCAGTTAATAAGGCGGGCAATTAGGTAGGCAATTAGGCAGGCAATAAGGCAGGCAATTAGGCAAGCAATTAAGCAGGCAAGTAGACAGGCAATTATGCAGGTAATTTAGCAGGAAATAAGGCAGTTAATTAGGCAAGCAATTAAGCATGCAAGCAATAAGGCAGGCAGGAAATTAGGCAGGCAATTAAGCAGTTAATTAGGCAGGCAAGTCATTTGGCAGGTAATTAGGCAGGCAATAAGGCAAGCAATTAAGCAGGCAATTAGGCAGTTAATTAGGCAAGCAATTAGGCAGGCAGGCAATTAGGCAGGCAGGCAATTAGGCATGCAATTAAGCAGTTAATTTGGCAAGCAGGTAATTTGGCAGGTAATTAGGCAGTTAATAAGGCAGGCAATATGAAGTCAATTAGGCAGGCAATTAGGCAGGAAGGCAGGCAATTTGGTAGGCAATTAGGTAAACAATTAGGCAGGCAATTAGGCAGGCAATTAGGCAGGCAATTAGGCAGGCAATTAAGCAGGCAATTAGGCAGTTAATTAGATAGTCAATAAGGCATTTATCAAGGCAGGCAATTAAGAAGTCAATTAGGCAGGCTATTAGGCAGGAAGGCAGCCAATTAGGTAGGCAATTAGGTAGGCAATTAGGCAGGCAAGCAGATAGGCAGGCAGTAATGCAGTTAATTAGGCTGGCAAATAGGCCTTTATTTGAGCAGGCAATTAGGCAGTTAATTGAACAGGCAATTAGGCAGGCAATTAGGCAAGTAATTAGGCAAGCAGGCAATTAGGCATGCAATTAAGCATTTAATTGGACAAGCTGGCAATTTAGCAGGTAATAAGGCAGGCAATTAGGCAGGCAATTAGGCAGGCAATTAAGCAGGCAATTAGGAAGGCAATAAGGCAGGCTATTATGCAGTTAATTAGGCAGGTAATTAGCAGTTAATAAGGCAGGCAATTATGAAGTCAATTAGGCAAACAATTAAGCAAAAAGGCAGGCAATTAGGTAGGCAATTTGGTAGGCAATTAGGCAGGCAAGCTATTAGGCAGGCAGTAAGGCAGTTAATTAGGCTGGCAAATAGGCAGTTATTTGAGCAGGCAATTAGGCAGTTAATTGAACAGGCAATTAGGCAGTTAATTAAGCAGGCAATTAGGCAGTTAATAAGGCAGGCAATTATGAAGTCAACTAGGCAGGCAATTAGGCATGGAAACAGGCATTTAGGTAGGCAATTAGGAAGGCAATTAGGTAAGAAATTTGGTAGGAAATTAGACAGGCAAGCAATTAGGCAGGCAATAAGGCAGGCAATTAGGCAGGCAATTGGGCAGGCAATAAGGCAGGCAAAAAGGCAGATGATTAGGCAAGCAATAAGCAGGCAATTAGGCAAGCAAATAGGAAGGCAATTAGGCAGGCAATTAAACAGGCAATTTGGCAGGTAATAAGGCAGGCAATTAGGCAGGCAAGCAATTAGGCAAGCAGCAAGACAGTTAATTAGGCAGTTAATTAGGCAGGCAATTAGGCAGTTACTTTGGCAGTTAATTAGGCAGGCAATTAGGCAGGTTATTATGCAAGCAATTAAGCAGGCAATTAGGCAGTTAATTAGGCAGGCAATTAAGCAGGCAATTAAGCAGTTAATTAGGCAAGCAATTAAGCAGGCAAGCAAAAAGGCAGGCAGGTAATTAGGCAGGCAATTAAGCAGTTTATTAGGCAGGCAAGCAATTTGGCAGGTAATTAGGCAGGCAATAAGGCAAGCAATTATGCGGGCAATTAAGGAGGCAATTATGCAATTAATTAGGCAAGCAATTAGGCAGGCAGGCAATTAGGCAGGCAGGTAATTAGGCAGGCAATTAAGCAGTTTATTAGGCAGGCAAGCAATTTGGCAGGTAATTAGGCAGGCAATAAGGCAAACAATTAGGCAGATAATTAAGGAGGCAATTAGGCAGTTAATTAGGCAAGCAATTAAGCAGGCAAGCAATAAGGCAGGCAGGTAGTTAGGCAGGCAATTAAGCAGTTTATTAGGCAGGCAAGCAATTTGGCAGGTAATTAGGCAGGCAATAAGGCAAGCAAATAGGCAGACAATTAAGGAGGCAATTAGGCAGTTAATTAGGCAAGCAATTAGGCAGGCAGTTAATTAGGCAGGCAATTAAGCAGTTAGTTAGGCAGGCAAGCAATTAGGCAGGCAATTAGGCAGTTAATTAGGCAGGCAATTAGTCAGTTAATTAGGCAGGTAATTAGGCAGGCATGTAATTAGGCATGCAGGCAATAAGCAGGCAGGTAATTGGGCAGGCAGGCAATTAGGCAGGTAGGCATTAAGGCAGGCAATTAATCAGGCAATTAAGCAGGAAATTAGGCAAGTTGGCAATTGGGCAGGCAATTAGGTAGGCAATTAAGCAGGCAATTTGGCAGGCACTAAGGCTATTAATTAGACAGGCAATTAGGCAGGCAATAAGGCATGCAATTAGGCAGTTAATAACGCAGGCAATTAGGCAGTTATTTGAGCAGGCAATTAGGCAGTTAATTGAGCAGGCAATTAGGCAGGCAATGGGGCAATATATTAAGCAGTTAATTAGGCAGGCAGGCAATTTGGCAGGTAATTAGGCAGGCAATAAGGCAGGCTATCAGGCAGTCAATTAGGCAGTTAATAAAGCAGTTAATAAGGCAGGCAATTAGGCAGAGAATTAGGCAGTCAAATTGGCAGGCTTTTAATCAGGCAATTAGGCAGTTAATTAGGCAGGAAAATAGGCAGGCAATTAGGCAGTAAATTAGGCAGGAAATTAGGCAGGCAATTAGGCGGGCAGGCAATTAGGCAGGCAGGCAATTAGGCAGGCAGGTAATTAGGTAGGCAATTAGGCAGTTAATTAGGCAGGCAAGCAATTTGGCAGGTAATTAGGCAGGCAATAAGGCAAGCAATTAAGCAGGCAATTAGGCAGTTAATTAGGCAGGCATTTAGGCAGGCAATTAGGCAGTTAATTAGGCAGGCTTTTAGACAGGCATTTAGGCAAACAAATATGCAGGCATACAATTAGGCAGGAGGTTAAGTAGGAAATTAGGCAGTTAGATAGGCGGGCAATTAGGCAGGCAATTAGGCAGGCAATTAGGCATAAAATAAGGTAGGTAATTAGGCAGAAATGCAATTAGGCATGCAGGCAATTAGGCAGGCAGGCAATTAGACAGGCAGGCAATAAGGCAGGCAATTAATCAGGCAATTAAGCAGGAAATTAGGCAGGTTGGCTATTAGGCAGGCAATTAAGCAGGCAATAAGGCTATTAATTAGACAGGCAATAAGGCATGCAATAAAGCAGTTAATAAGGCAGGCAATTAGGCTGGCAATTAGGCAGTTAATTGAGCAGGCAATTAGGCAGGCAATAAGGCAATATATTAAGCAGTTAATTAGGCAGGCAGGCAATTTGGCAGGTAATAAGGCAGGCAATTAGGCAGGCTATAAGACAGGCAATTAAACAGTTAATAAAGCAGTTAATTAGGCAGGCAGGCAATTTGGCATTTAATTAGGCAGGCAATTAGGCAGGCTATCAGGCAGGCAATTAGGCAGTTAATAAAGCAGTTAATAAGGCAGGCAATTAGGCAGAGAATTAGGCAGTCAAATTGGCAGGATTTAAGCAGGCAATAAGGCAGGCAATTAGGCAGTAAATTATGCAGGAAATTAGGCAGGCAGGCAATTAGGCGGGCAGGCAATTAGGCAGGCAGGCAATTAGGCAGGCAGTTAATTAGGTGGGCAATTAGGCAGTTAATTAGGCAGGCATGCAATTTGGCAGGTAATTAGGCAGGCAATAAGGCAAGCAATTAAGCAGGCAATTAGGCAGTTAATTAGGCAGGCATTTAGGCAGGCATTTAAGCAGTTAATTAGGCAGGCTTTTTGGCAGGCATTTAGGCAAACAAATAGGCAGGCATACAATTAGGCAGGCAATTAGGTAGGCAATTAGGCAGTTAGATAGGCAGGCAATTAGGCAGGCAAATAGGCAGAAAATTAGGCAGGCAATTAAGCAGGCAATTAGGCAGTTTATTAAGCAGGCAATTAGGCAGTTAATAAGGCAGGCAATTAAAAGTAAATTAGGCAGGCAAGCAATTAGGCAGGCAATTAGGCAGTTAATTAGGCAGGCAATTAATCAGATAATTAGGCAGGCAATTAGTCAAGCAATTAAGCAGGCAATTAAGGAGGCAATTATGCAGTTAATTAGGCAAGTAATTAGGCAGGCAGGCAATTAGGCAGGCACGCAATTAGGCATGCAATATGGCAGTAAATTGGGCAAGCATGCAATTTGGCAGGTAATTAAGCAGGCAATTAGGCAGGCAATTAGGCAGGCAATTAGGCAGGCAATTAGGCAGTTAATAAGGCAAGCAATTGTGAAGTCAATTAGGCAGGCAATTAGGCAGGTAGGCAGGCAATTAGGTAGGCAATTAGGTAAACAATTAGGCAGGCATTTAAGCAGTTAATTATGCAGGCAATTAGGCATTTAATTAGGCAGATAATTAGGTATGCAATGAGGCAGGCAATGTGGCAGGCAATTAGGCAGGTAGGTAATTAGTCAGGTAATTAGGCAGGCAATTAAGCAGGCAATTAGGCAGTTAATAAGGCAAGCAATTAGGCAGGCAGCCATAAGGCAGGCAGGTAATTAGGCAGGCAATTAAGCAGTTAGTAAGGCAGGCAATTAAGCAGTTAGTAAGGCAGGCAAGCAATTTGGCAGGTAAGTAGGCAGGCAATAAGGCAAGTTATAAGCCAGACAATTAAGGAGGCAATTAGGCAGTTAATTAGGCAAGCAATTAGGCATGCAATTAAGCAGTAAATTGGGCAAGCATGCAATTTGGCAGACAATTAGGCAGGCAATTAGGCAGTTAATTAAGCAGGCAATTAGGCAGTTAATAAGGCAGGCAATTAAAAGTCAATTAGGCAGGCAAGCAATTAGGCAGGCAATTAGGCAGTTAATTAGGCAGGCAATTAATCAGATAATTAGGCAGGCAATTAGTCAAGCAATTAAGCAGGCAATTAAGGAGGCAATTATGCAGTTAATTAGGCAAGCAATTAGGCAGGCAGGCAATTAGGCAGGCAAGCAATTAGGCATGCAATATGGCAGTAAATTGGGAAAGCATGCAATTTGGCAGGTAATTAAGCAGGCAATTAGGCATGCAATTAGGCAGGCAATTAGGCAGGCAATTAGGCTGTTAATAAGGCAAGCAATTATGAAGTCAATTAGGCAGACAATTAGGCAGGTAGGCAGGCAATTAGGTAGGCAATTAAGTAAACAATTAGGCAGGCAATTAAGCAGTTAATTATGCAGGCAATTAGGCAGGCAAGCAATTAGGCAGGCAATTAGGCAGTTGTTTAGGCAGGCAATAAGGCAGTAATTAGACCCTAGTTAGGCAGGCTATTAAGCAGGTAATTAGGCAGGCAAATAAGTAGTTCATTAGGCAACTGACAATTTTTAGGTAAGTAGGCAGGCAATTAGGCAGGCATCTAGGCAGGCAATAAGGCAGGCAATAAGGCAGTTAATTAGACAGACAATTAGGCAGTTAATTAGGCAGGCAAGTAGGCAGGTAATTAGGCACGCAATTAGGTAGTTAATTAGGCAGGCAATTAGGCAGGCAATTAGGCAGTTAATTAGGCAGGCAATTAGGCAGGCAATGAGGCAGGCGATTAGGCAGTTAATTAGGCAGGCAATTAGGCAATTAATTAGGCAGGCAAATTAGCAGGGAATTAAGCAGTTAATTAGGCATGCAATTAGACAGATGATTAGGCAGGCAATTAGGCAGGCAATTAAGCAGGCAATTAAGGAGGCAATTATGCAGTTAATTAGGCAAGAAATTAGGCAGGCAGGCAATTAGGCATGCAATTAAGCTGTAAATTGGGCAAGCATGCAATTTGGCAGGTTATTAGGCAGGCAATAAGGCAAGCAATAAGGCAGATAATTAACAAGGCAATTAGGCAGTTAATTAGGCTAGCAATTAGAAGGCAAGGAATAAGGCAGGCAGGTAATTAGGCAGGCAATTAAGCAGTTAGTTAGGCAGGCAAGCAATTTGGCAGGTAATTAGGCAGGCAATAAGGCAAGCAATTAGCAGGCTATTAAGGAGGCAATTAGGCAGTTAATTAAGCAAGCAATTTGGCAGGCAGGCAATTAGGCAAACAGGCAATTAGGCATGCAATTAAGCAGTTAATTGGGCAAGTAGGCAATTTGGCAGGTAATTAGGCTAGCAATTAGAAGGCAAGCAATAAGGCAGGCAGGTAAATAGACAGGCAATTAAGCAGTTAGTTAGGCAGGCAAGCAATTTGGCAGGTAATTAGGCAGGCAATAATGCATGCAATTAGGCAGGCATTTAAGCAGTTAAAAAGGCAGGCAATTATGAAGTCAATTCGACAGGCAATTAGGCATCAAGGAAGGCAATTAAATAGGCAATTAGGTGAACAATTAGGGAGGAAATTATGCAGGCAATTAGGCAGTTAATTAGGCAGGCAATTAGGCAGTTTATAAGGCAGGCAATTATGAAGTCAATTAGGCAGGCAATTATGCAGGAAGGCAGGCAATTAGGTAGGCATTTAGGAAGGCAATTAGGCAGGCAAGCAATTAGGCAAGCAGTAAGGCAGTTAATTAGGCAGTTAATTAGGCAGGTAATTAGGCAGGCAATTAGGCAGGCTATAAGGCAGTTAATAAAGCAGTTAATAAGGAAGGCAATTAGGCAGGCAATTAGGCAGTTTATTAAGCAGGCAATTAGGCAGTTAATAAGGCAAGGAATTATGAAGTCAATTAGGCAGGCAATTAGGCAGGAAGTCAGGCATTTAGGTAGGCAATTAGAAGGCAATTAGGCAGGCAATTAAGCAGGCAATTAGGCAGGCAATAAGGTAGGCAATTAGGCAGTTAATAAGGCGTCAATTAGGTAGGCAATTAGGCAGGCAATAAGGCAGGCAATTAGGCAAGCAATTAAGCAGGCAAGTAGACAGGCAATTAGGCAGGTAATTAAGCAGGCAATAAGGCAGTTAATTAGGCAAGCAATTAGGCAGGCAGGCAATTAGGCAGGCAGGCAATTAGGCATGCAATTAAGCAGTTAATTTGGCAAGCAGGTAATTTGGCAGGTAATTAGGCAGTTAATAAGGCAGGCAATATGAAGTCAATTAGGCAGGCAATTAGGCAGGAAGGCAGGCAATTTGGTAGGCAATTAGGTAAACAATTAGGCAGGCAATTAGGCAGGCAATTAGGCAGGCAATTAGGCAGGCAATTAGGCAGGCAATTAAGCAGGCAATTAGGCAGTTAATTAGATAGTCAATAAGGCATTTATCAAGGCAGGCAATTATGAAGTCAATTAGGCAGGCTATTAGGCAGGAAGGCAGCCAATTAGGTAGGCAATTAGGTAGGCAATTAGGCAGGCAAGCAGATATGCAGGCAGTAATGCAGTTAATTAGGCTGGCAAATAGGCAGTTATTTGAGCAGGCAATTAGGCAGTTAATTGAACAGGCAATTAGGCAGGCAATTAGGCAGGTAATTAGGCAAGCAGGCAATTAGGCATGCAATTAAGCAGTTAATTGGACAAGCTGGCAATTTAGCAGGTAATAAGGCAGGCAATTAGGCAGGCAATTAGGCAGGCAATTAAGCAGGCAATTAGGAAGGCAATAAGGCAGGCAATTATGCAGTTAATTAGGCAGGTAATTAGCAGTTAATAAGGCAGGCAATTATGAAGTCAATTAGGCAAACAATTAGGCAAAAAGGCAGGCAATAAGGTAGGCAATTTGGTAGGCAATTAGGCAGGCAAGCAATTAGGCAGGCAGTAAGGCAGTTAATTAGGCTGGCAAATAGGCAGTTATTTGAGCAGGCAATTAGGCAGTTAATTGAACAGGCAATTAGGCAGTTAATTAAGCAGGCAATTAGGCAGTTAATAAGGCAGGCAATTATGAAGTCAACTAGGCAGGCAATTAGGCATGGAAACAGGCATTTAGGTAGGCAATTAGGAAGGCAATTAGGTAAGAAATTTGGTAGGCAATTAGACAGGCAAGCAATTAGGCAGGCAATAAGGCAGGCAATTAGGCAGAAAATTAGGCAGGCAATAAGGCAGGCAATAAGGCAGATGATTAGGCAAGCAATAAGCAGGCAATTAGGCAAGCAAATAGGAAGGCAATTAGGCAGGCAATTAAACAGGCAATTAAACAGGCAATTTGGCAGGTAATAAGGCAGGCAATTAGGCAGGCAAGCAATTAGGCAAGCAGCAAGACAGTTAATTAGGCAGTTAATTAGGCAGGCAATTAGGCAGTTACTTAGGCAGTTAATTAGGCAGGCAATTAGGCAGGTTATTATGCAAGCAATTAAGCAGGCAATTAGGCAGTTAATTAGGCAGGCAATTAAGCAGGCAATTAAGCAGTTAATTAGGCAAGCAATTAAGCAGGCAAGCAATAAGGCAGGCAGGTAATTAGGCAGGCAATTAAGCAGTTTATTAGGCAGGCAAGCAATTTTGGCAGGTAATTAGGCAGGCAATAAGGCAAGCAATTAGGCAGACAATTAAGGAGGCAATTAGGCAGTTAATTAGGCAAGCAATTAGGCAGGCAAGCAATAAGGCAGGCAGGTAATTAGGCAGGCAATTAAGCAGTTAGTTAGGCAGGCAAGCAATTTGGCAGGTAATTAGGCAGGCAATAAGGCAAGCAATTAAGCAGGCAATTAAGGAGGCAATTATGCAGTTAATTAGGCAAACAATTAGGCAGGTAGGCAATTAGGCATGCAATTAAGCTGTAAAATGGGCAAGCATGCAATTTGGCAGGTAATTAGGCAGGCAATTTGGCAGGCAATTAGGCAGGCATTTAGGCAGGCAATTAAACAGTTAATAAGGCAAGCAATTATGAAGTCAATTAGAAAGGCAATTAGGCAGGAAGGCAGCCAATTTGGTAGGCAATTAGATAAACAATTAGGCAGGCAATTAGGCAGTTAATTAGGCAGTCAATTAGTCAGTTAATTAGGCAGGCAATTAGGCAGTTAATTATGCAGGCAATAAGGCTGTTAATTAGACAGGCAATTAGGCAGGTAATTAGGCAAGCAATTAGGTAATTAATTAGGCAGGCAATTAAGCAAACAAATAGGCAGGTATACAATTAGGCAGGCAATTAGGTAGCCAAATAGGCAGTTAGCTAGGCGGGCAATTAGGCAGGCAATTAGGCAGGCAATTAGGCAGTAAATTAGGCAGGTAATTAGGCAGGCATGTAGTTAGGCATGCAGGCTATTAGGCAGGCAGGTAATTAGGCAGGCAGGCAATTAGGCAGGTAGGCAATAAGGCAGGCAATTAATCAGGCAATTAAGCAGGCAATAAGGCAGGCAATTAGGCAGATAATTAGGCAAGCCTTTAGGCAGGCAATTAGGCAGGTAATTTGGCAGGCAATTAAGCAGGCAATTTGGCAGGTAATTAGGCAGGCAATTAGGCAGGCGAATAGGCAGGCAATTAGACAGCCAATTAGGCAGGCAATTAGGCAGGCAATAAGACAGGAAATTTGGCAGTTAATTAGGTAGGCAATTGGGCAGTTAATAAGGCAGGCAATTATGAAGTCATTTAGGCATGCAATTAGGCAGGAAGGCAGGCAATTAGGTAGGCAATTAGGAAGGCAATTAGGAAGGCAAGCAATTAGGCAGGCAGTAAGGCAGTTAATTAGGAAGGCAATTAGGCAGATAATTAGGTAAGCAGGCAATTAGGCAGGCAGGCAATCGGCAGGTAGGCAATTAGGCAGGTTATAAGGCAGGCAATTAGGCAGTTAATTAAGCAGGTTATTAGGCTGTTAATAAGGCAAGCAATTAAGCAGGCATGCAATAAGGCAGGCAGGTAATTAGGCAGGCAATTAAGCAGTTAATTAGGCAGGCAAGCAATTTGGCAGGTAATTAGGCAGGCAATAAGGCAAGCAATTAAGCAGGCCATTAAGGAGGCAATTATGCAGTTAATTAGGCAAGCATTTAGGCAGGCACGCAATGAGGCAGGCAATTAGGCATGCAATTAAGCAGTCAATTGGGCAAGCATGCAATTTGGCAGGTTATTAGGCAGGCAATTAGGAAGGCAATTAGGCAAGATATTAGGCATTTAATAAGGCAGATAATTAGGCAGGAAAATAGGCAGGCAATTGGGCAGGCAATTAGTCAGACAGACAGAAAGGCAGGCAATTAGGCAGGTAATTAGGCAGGCAATAAGGCAGGCAAATAGGCAGGCAATTGGGCAGGCAATTAGTCAGACAGACAGAAAGGCAGGCAATTAGGCAGGTAATTAGGCAGGCAATAAGGCAGGCAAATAGGCAGGCAATTAGACAGCCAATTAGGCAGGCAATTAGGCATTTAATTAGGCATGCAATTAGACAGCCAATTAGGCAGGCAATTAGGCTTTTAATTAGGCAGATAATAAGGCAGGCAATTTGGCAGGCAATTAGGCAGGCAATTAGTCAGACAGACAATTAGACAGGCCATTAGGCAGGCAATTAGGCAAGCAATTAGGCAGGTAAAAGGCAAGCAATTAGGCAGACAATTAAGGAGACAATCAGGCAGTTAATTAGGCAAGCAATTAGGCAGGCAATTAGGCAGGTAATTAAGCAGGCAATAAGGCAGGCAAATAGGCATGCAATTAGACAGCCAATTAGGCATTTAATTAGGCAGGCAATAAGGCAGGCAAATAATCAGGCAATTAGACAGCCAATTAGGCAGGCAATTAGGCATTTAATTAGGCAGATAATTAGGCAGGAAATAAAGCAGGAATTTAGGCAGCAATTAGGCAGGCAGACAATTAGGCAGGCAATTATGCAGGCATTTAGGCAGGTAATTAGGCAGGCTATTGGCAGGCAATTAGTCAGGCAATTAGGCAGGCAAATAGTGTGCAGACAATTAGGCAGGCAATCTGGCAGGCAATTAGGCAGTTAATTAGGCAGGAAATTAAGCAGGGAATTAAGCATTTAATTAGACAGGCAATAAGACAGATAATTAAACAGGCAAATAGGCAGGCAATAAGGCAATTAATTAGGCAGGCAATTAGGCAGTTAATTAGGCAAGCAATAATGCGAGCAATTAGGCAGGCAATTAGGCAGGTAATTAGGCAGGCAGATAGGCAGGTAATTTGGCAGGCAATTAGGCAGTTAATAGGACAGGCAATTAGGTAGGCAATGAGGCAGGCAATGTGGCAGGCAATTAGGCAGGTAGGTAATTAGTCAGGCAATTAGACAGGCAATTAAGCAGGCAATTAGGCAGTTAATTAGGCAAGCAATTAGGCAGGCAAGCAATAAGGCAGGCAGGTAATTAGGCAGGCAGTTAAGCAGTTAGTTAGGCAGGCAAGCAATTAGGCAGGTAATTAGGCAGGCAATAATGCAAAAATTAAGCGGGCAATTAAGGAGGCAATTATGCAATTAATTAGGCAAGCAATTAGGCAGGCAGGCAATTAGGCATGCAATTAAGCAGTAAATTGAGAAAGCATGCAATTTGGCAGGTAATTAGGCAGGAAATTAGGCAGGCAATTAGGCAGGCAATTAGGCAGTTAATAAGGTAAGCAATTATGAAGTCAATTAGGCAGGCAATTAGGCAGGAAGTCAGGTATTTAGGTAGGCAATTAGGAAGGCAATTAGGCAGGCAATTAAGCAGGCAATTAGGCAGGCAATAAGGTAGGCAATTAGGCAGTTAATAAGGCGGGCAATTAGGTAGGCAATTAGGCAGGCAATAAGGCAGGCAATTAGGCAAGCAATTAAGCAGG
This sequence comes from Bacillus rossius redtenbacheri, assembly GCF_032445375.1. Lineage (NCBI taxonomy): Eukaryota > Metazoa > Arthropoda > Insecta > Phasmatodea > Bacillidae > Bacillus > Bacillus rossius. Next base: position 121,349 of record NW_026962656.1, on the reverse strand, counting down.
CAAGTAGACAGGCAATTAGGCAGGTAATTAAGCAGGAAATAAGGCAGTTAATTAGGCAAGCAATTAAGCATGCAAGCAATAAGGCAGGCAGGAAATTAGGCAGGCAATTAAGCAGTTAATTAGGCAGGCAAGTCATTTGGCAGGTAATTAGGCAGGCAATAAGGCAAGCAATTAAGCAGGCAATTAGGCAGTTAATTAGGCAAGCAATTAGGCAGGCAGGCAATTAGGCAGGCAGGCAATTAGGCATGCAATTAAGCTGTTAATTTGGCAAGCAGGTAATTTGGCAGGTAATTAGGCAGTTAATAAGGCAGGCAATATGAAGTCAATTAGGCAGGCAATTAGGCAGGAAGGCAGGCAATTTGGTAGGCAATTAGGTAAACAATTAGGCAGGCAATTAGGCAGGCAATTAGGCAGGCAATTAGGCAGGCAATTAAGCAGGCAATTAGGCAGGCAGGCAATTAGGCAGGCAGGTAATTAGGTAGGCAATTAGGCAGTTAATTAGGCAGGCAAGCAATTTGGCAGGTAATTAGGCAGGCAATAAGGCAAGCAATTAAGCAGGCAATTAGGCAGTTAATTTAGACAGGCATTTAGGTAGGGCAATTAGCCAGTTAATTAGGCAGGCTTTTAGGCAGGCATTTAGGCAAACAAATATGCAGGCATACAATTAGGCAGGAGGTTAAGTAGGAAATTAGGCAGTTAGATAGGCGGGCAATTAGGCAGGCAATTAGGCAGGCAATTAGGCATAAAATAAGGTAGGTAATTAGGCAGGCATGCAATTAGGCATGCAGGCAATTAGGCAGGCAGGCAATTAGACAGGCAGGCAATTAGGCAGGTAGGCAATAAGGCAGGCAATTAATCAGACAATTAAGCAGGAAATTAGGCAGGTTGGCTATTAGGCAGGCAATTAAGCAGGCAATAAGGCTATTAATTAGACAGGCAATAAGGCATGCAATAAAGCAGTTAATAAGGCAGGCAATTAGGCTGGCAATTAGGCAGTAAATTGAGCAGCCATTAGGCAGTTAATTGAACAGGCAATTAGGCAGGCAATAAGGCAATATATTAAGCAGTTAATTAGGCAGGCAGGCAATTTGGCAGGTAATAAGGCAGGCAATAAGGCAGGCTATAAGGCAGGCAATTAAACAGTTAATAAAGCAGTTAATTAGGCAGGCAGGCAATTTGGCAGGTAATTAGGCAGGCAATTAGGCAGGCTATCAGGCAGGCAATTAGGCAGTTAATAAAGCAGTTAATAAGGCAGGCAATTAGGCAGAGAATTAGGCAGTCAAATTGGCAGGATTTAAGCAGGCAATTAGGCAGGCAATTAGGCAGTAAATTATGCAGGAAATTAGGCAGGCAGGCAATTAGGCGGGCAGGCAATTAGGCAGGCAGGATATTAGGCAGGCAGTTAATTAGGTAGGTATTAGGCAGTTAATTAGGCAGGCAAGCAATTTGGCAGGTAATTAGGCAGGCAATAAGGCAAGCAATTAAGCAGGCAATTAGGCAGTTAATTAGGCAGGCATTTAGGCACGCATTTAGGCAGTTAATTAGGCAGGCTTTTTGGCAGGCATTTAGGCAAACAAATAGGCAGGCATACAATTAGGCAGGCAATTAGGTAGGCAATTAGGCAGTTAGATAGGCGGGCAATTAGGCAGGCAAATAGGCAGAAAATTAGGCAGGCAATTAGGCAGGCAATTAGGCAGTTTATTAAGCAGGCAATTAGGCAGTTAATAAGGCAGGCAATTAAAAGTAAATTAGGCAGGCAAGCAATTAGGCAGGCAATTAGGCAGTTAATTAGGCAGGCAATTAATCAGATAATTAGGCAGGCAATTAGTCAAGCAATTAAGCAGGCAATTAAGGAGGCAATTATGCAGTTAATTAGGCAAGCAATTAGGCAGGCAGGCAATTAGGCAGGCAAGCAATTAGGCATGCAATATGGCAGTAAATTGGGCAAGCATGCAATTTGGCAGGTAATTAAGCAGGCAATTAGGCAGGCAATTAGGCAGGCAATTAGGCAGGCAATTAGGCAGGTAGGCAGGCAATTAGGTAGGCAATTAGGTAAACAATTAGGCAGGCAATTATGCAGTTAATTATGCAGGCAATTAGGCATTTAATTAGGCAGATAATTAGGTATGCAATGAGGCAGGCAATGTGGCAGGCAATTAGGCAGGTAGGTAATTAGTCAGGTAATTAGGCAGGCAATTAAGCAGGCAATTAGGCAGTTAATAAGGCAAGCAATTAGGCAGGCAGCCATAAGGCAGGCAGGTAATTAGGCAGGCAATTAAGCAGTTAGTAAGGCAGGCAAGCAATTTGGCAGGTAAGTAGGCAGGCAATAAGGCAAGTTATAAGCCAGACAATTAAGGAGGCAATTAGGCAGTTAATTAGGCAAGCAATTAGGCATGCAATTAAGCAGTAAATTGGGCAAGCATGCAATTTGGCAGACAATTAGGCAGGCAATTAGGCAGTTAATTAAGCAGGCAATTAGGCAGTTAATAAGGCAGGCAATTAAAAGTCAATTAGGCAGGCAAGCAATTAGGCAGGCAATTAGGCAGTTAATTAGGCAGGCAATTAATCAGATAATTAGGCAGGCAATTAGTCAAGCAATTAAGCAGGCAATTAAGGAGGCAATTATGCAGTTAATTAGGCAAGCAATTAGGCAGGCAGGCAATTAGGCAGGCAAGCAATTAGGCATGCAATATGGCAGTAAATTGGGAAAGCATGCAATTTGGCAGGTAATTAAGCAGGCAATTAGGCAGGCAATTAGGCAGGCAATTAGGCAGTTAATAAGGCAAGCAATTATGAAGTCAATTAGGCAGACAATTAGGCAGGTAGGCAGGCAATTAGGTAGGCAATTAGGTAAACAATTAGGCAGGCAATTAAGCAGTTAATTATGCAGGCAATTAGGCAGGCAAGCAATTAGGCAGGCAATTAGGCAGTTGTTTAGGCAGGCAATAAGGCAGTTAATTAGACCCTAGTTAGGCAGGCTATTAAGCAGGTAATTAGGCAGGCAAATAAGTAGTTCATTAGGCAACTGACAATTTTTAGGTAAGTAGGCAGGCAATTAGGCAGGCATCTAGGCAGGCAATAAGGCAGGCAATAAGGCAGTTAATTAGACAGACAATTAGGCAGTTAATTAGGCAGGCAAGTAGGCAGGTAATTAGGCACGCAATTAGGTAGTTAATTAGGCAGGCAATTAGGCAGGCAATTAGGCAGTTAATTAGGCAGGCAATTAGGCAGGCAATGAGGCAGGCGATTAGGCAGTTAATTAGGCAGGCAATTAGGCAATTAATTAGGCAGGCAAATTAGCAGGGAATTAAGCAGTTAATTAGGCATGCAATTAGACAGATGATTAGGCAGGCAATTAGGCAGGCAATTAAGCAGGCAATTAAGGAGGCAATTATGCAGTTAATTAGGCAAGAAATTAGGCAGGCAGGCAATTAGGCATGCAATTAAGCTGTAAATTGGGCAAGCATGCAATTTGGCAGGTTATTAGGCAGGCAATAAGGCAAGCAATAAGGCAGACAATTAACAAGGCAATTAGGCAGTTAATTAGGCTAGCAATTAGAAGGCAAGCAATAAGGCAGGCAGGTAATTAGGCAGGCAATTAAGCAGTTAGTTAGGCAGGCAAGCAATTTGGCAGGTAATTAGGCAGGCAATAAGGCAAGCAATTAGCAGGCTATTAAGGAGGCAATTAGGCAGTTAATTAAGCAAGCAATTTGGCAGGCAATTAGGCAAACAGGCAATTAGGCATGCAATTAAGCAGTTAATTGGGCAAGTAGGCAATTTGGCAGGTAATTAGGCTAGCAATTAGAAGGCAAGCAATAAGGCAGGCAGGTAAATAGACAGGCAATTAAGCAGTTAGTTAGGCAGGCAAGCAATTTGGCAGGTAATTAGGCAGGCAATAATGCATGCAATTAGGCAGGCATTTAAGCAGTTAAAAAGGCAGGCAATTATGAAGTCAATTCGACAGGCAATTAGGCATCAAGGAAGGCAATTAAATAGGCAATTAGGTGAACAATTAGGGAGGAAATTATGCAGGCAATTAGGCAGTTAATTAGGCAGGCAATTAGGCAGTTTATAAGGCAGGCAATTATGAAGTCAATTAGGCAGGCAATTATGCAGGAAGGCAGGCAATTAGGTAGGCATTTAGGAAGGCAATTAGGCAGGCAAGCAATTAGGCAAGCAGTAAGGCAGTTAATTAGGCAGTTAATTAGGCAGGTAATTAGGCAGGCAATTAGGCAGGCTATAAGGCAGTTAATAAAGCAGTTAATAAGGAAGGCAATTAGGCAGGCAATTAGGCAGTTTATTAAGCAGGCAATTAGGCAGTTAATAAGGCAGGCAATTAGGCAGGAAGTCAGGCATTTAGGTAGGCAATTAGGAAGGCAATTAGGCAGGCAATTAAGCAGGCAATTAGGCAGGCAATAAGGTAGGCAATTAGGCAGTTAATAAGGCGGGCAATTAGGTAGGCAATTAGGCAGGCAATAAGGCAGGCAATTAGGCAAGCAATTAAGCAGGCAAGTAGACAGGCAATTAGGCAGGTAATTAAGCAGGCAATAAGGCAGTTAATTAGGCAAGCAATTAGGCAGGCAGGCAATTAGGCAGGCAGGCAATTAGGCATGCAATTAAGCAGTTAATTTGGCAAGCAGGTAATTTGGCAGGTAATTAGGCAGTTAATAAGGCAGGCAATATGAAGTCAATTAGGCAGGCAATTAGGCAGGAAGGCAGGCAATTTGGTAGGCAAATAGGTAAACAATTAGGCAGGCAATTAGGCAGGCAATTAGGCAGGCAATTAGGCAGGCAATTAGGCAGGCAATTAAGCAGGCAATTAGGCAGTTAATTAGATAGTCAATAAGGCATTTATCAAGGCAGGCCATTATGAAGTCAATTAGGCAGGCTATTATGCAGGAAGGCAGCCAATTAGGTAGGCAATTAGGTAAGCAATTAGGCAGGCAAGCAGATAGGCAGGCAGTAATGCAGTTAATTAGGCTGGCAAATAGGCAGTTATTTGAGCAGGCAATTAGGCAGTTAATTGAACAGGCAATTAGGCAGGCAATTAGGCAGGTAATTAGGCAAGCAGGCAATTAGGCATGCAATTAAGCAGTTAATTGGACAAGCTGGCAATTTAGCAGGTAATAAGGCAGGCAATTAGGCAGGCAATTAGGCAGGCAATTAAGCAGGCAATTAGGAAGGCAATAAGGCAGGCAATTATGCAGTTAATTAGGCAGGTAATTAGGCAGTTAATTAGGCAGGAAATTAAGCAGGCAATTAAGCAGTTAATTAGGCAAGCAATTAAGCAGGCAAGCAATAAGGCAGGCAGGTAGTTAGGCAGGCAATTAAGCAGTTTATTAGGCAGGCAAGCAATTTGGCAGGTAATTAGGCAGGCAATAAGGCAAGCAATTAGGCAGACAATTAAGGAGGCAATTAGGCAGTTAATTATGCAAGCAATTAGGCAGGCAAGCAATAAGGCAGGCAGGTAATTAGGCAGGCAATTAAGCAGTTAGTTAGGCAGGCAAGCAATTTGGCAGGTAATTAGGCAGGCAATAAGGCAAGCAATTAAGCAGGCAATTAAGAAGGCAATTATGCAGTTAATTAGGCAAACAATTAGCCAGGTAGGCAATTAGGCATGCAATTAAGCTGTAAAATGGGCAAGCATGCAATTTGGCAGGTAATTAGGCAGGCAATTTGGCAGGCAATTAGGCAGGCATTTAGGCAGGCAATTAAGCAGTTAATAAGGCAAGCAATTATGAAGTCAATTAGAAAGGCAATTAGGCAGGAAGGCAGCCAATTTGGTAGGCAATTAGATAAACAATTAGGCAGGCAATTAGGCAGTTAATTAGGCAGGCAATTAGTCAGTTAATTAGGCAGGCAATTAGGCAGTTAATTATGCAGGCAATTAGGCTGTTAATTAGACAGGCAAGTAGGCAGGTAATTAGGCACGCAATTAGGTAATTAATTAGGCAGGCAATTAGGCAAACAAATAAGCGGGCATACAATTAGGCAGGCAATTAGGTAGCCAAATAGGCAGTTAGATAGGCGGGCAATTAGGCAGGCAATTAGGCAGTAAATTAGGCAGGTAATTAGGCAGGCATGTAATTATGCATGCAGGCAATTAGGCAGGCAGGTAATTGGGCAGGCAGGCAATTAGGCAGGTAGGCAATAAGGCAGGCAATTAATCAGGCAATTAAGCAGGAAATTAGGCAAGTTGGCAGTTGGGCAGGCAATTAGGTAGGCAATTAAGCAGGCAATTAGGAAGGCACTAAGGCTATTAATTAGACAGGCAATTAGGCAGGCAATAAGGCAGGCAATTAGGCAGTTAATAACGCAGGCAATTAGGCAGTTATTTGAGCAGGCAATTAGGCAGTTAATTGAGCAGGAATTAGGCAGGCAATGGGGCAATATATTAAGCAGTTAATTAGGCAGGCAGGCAATTTGGCAGGTAATTAGGCAGGCAATAAGGCAGGCTATCAGGCAGGCAATTAGGCAGTTAATAAAGCAGTTAATAAGGCAGGCAATTAGGCAGAGAATTAGGCAGACAAATTGGCAGGCTTTTAAGCAGGCAATTAGGCAGTTAATTAGGCAGGCAAATAGGCAGGCAATTAGGCAGTAAATTAGGCAGGAAATTAGGCAGGCAGGCAATTAGGCGGGCAGGCAATTAGGCAGGCAGGCAATTAGGCAGGCAGGTAATTAGGTAGGCAATTAGGCAGTTAATTAGGCAGGCAAGCAATTTTGCAGGTAATTAGGCAGGCAATAAGGCAAGCAATTAAGCAGGCAATTAGGCAGTTAATTTAGACAGGCATTTAGGCAGGCAATTAGGCAGTTAATTAGGCAGGCTTTTAGGCAGGCATTTAGGCAAACAAATATGCAGGCATACAATTAGGCAGGAGGTTAAGTAGGAAATTAGGCAGTTAGATAGGCGGGCAATAAGGCAGGCAATTAATCAGGCAATTAAGCAGGAAATTAGGCAGGTTGGCTATTAGGCAGGCAATTAAGCAGGCAATAAGGCTATTAATTAGACAGGCAATAAGGCATGCAATAAAGCAGTTAATAAGGCAGGCAATTAGGCTGGCAATTAGGCAGTTAATTGAGCAGGCAATTAGGCAGTTAATTGAACAGGCAATTAGGCAGGCAATAAGGCAATATATTAAGCAGTTAATTAGGCAGGCAGGCAATTTGGCAGGTAATAAGGCAGGCAATTAGGCAGGCTATAAGGCAGGCAATTAAACAGTTAATAAAGCAGTTAATTAGGCAGGCAGGCAATTTGGCAGGTAATTAGGCAGGCAATTAGGCAGGCTATCAGGCAGGCAATTAGGCAGTTAATAAAGCAGTTAATAAGGCAGGCAATTAGGCAGAGAATTAGGCAGTCAAATTGGCAGGATTTAAGCAGGCAATTAGGCAGGCAATTAGGCAGTAAATTATGCAGGAAATTACGCAGGCAGGCAATTAGGCGGGCAGGCAATTAGGCAGGCAGGCAATTAGGCAGGCAGTTAATTAGGTAGGCAATTAGGCAGTTAATTAGGCAGGCAAGCAATTTGGCAGGTAATTAGGCAGGCAATAAGGCAAGCAATTAAGCAGGCAATTAGGCAGTTAATTAGGCAGGCATTTAGGCAGGCATTTAGACAGTTAATTAGGCAGGCTTTTTGGCAGGCATTTAGGCAAACAAATAGGCAGGCATACAATTAGGCAGGCAATTAGGTAGGCAATTAGGCAGTTAGATAGGCGGGCAATTAGGCAGGCAAATATGCAGAAAATTAGGCAGGCAATTAGGCAGGCAATTAGGCAGTTTATTAAGCAGGCAATTAGGCAGTTAATAAGGCAGGCAATTAAAAGTAAATTAGGCAGGCAAGCAATTAGGCAGGCAATTAGGCAGTTAATTAGGCAGGCAATTAATCAGATAATTAGGCAGGCAATTAGTCAAGCAATTAAGCAGGCAATTAAGGAGGCAATTATGATGTTAATTAGGCAAGCAATTAGGCAGGCAGGCAATTAGGCAGGCAAGCAATTAGGCATGCAATATGGCAGTAAATTGGGCAAGCATGCAATTTGGCAGGTAATTAAGCAGGCAATTAGGCAGGCAATTAGGCAGGCAATTAGGCAGTTAATAAGGCAAGCAATTGTGAAGTCAATTAGGCAGGCAATTAGGCAGGTAGGCAGGCAATTAGGTAGGCAATTAGGTAAACAATTAGGCAGGCAATTAAGCAGTTAATTATGCAGGCAATTAGGCATTTAATTAGGCAGATAATTAGGTATGCAATGAGGCAGGCAATGTGGCAGGCAATTAGGCAGGTAGGTAATTAGTCAGGTAATTAGGCAGGCAATTAAGCAGGCAATTAGGCAGTTAATAAGGCAAGCAATTAGGCAGGCAGCCATAATGCAGGCAGGTAATTAGGCAGGCAATTAAGCAGTTAGTAAGGCAGGCAAGCAATTTGGCAGGTAAGTAGGCAGGCAATAAGGCAAGTTATAAGCCAGACAATTAAGGAGGCAATAATTAGGCAGTTAATTAGGCAAGCAATTAGGCATGCAATTAAGCAGTAAATTGGGCAAGCATGCAATTTGGCAGACAATTAGGCAGGCAATTAGGCAGTTAATTAAGCAGGCAATTAGGCAGTTAATAAGGCAGGCAATTAAAAGTCAATTAGGCAGGCAAGCAATTAGGCAGGCAATTAGGCAGTTAATTAGGCAGGCAATTAATCAGATAATTAGGCAGGCAATTAGTCAAGCAATTAAGCAGGCAATTAAGGAGGCAATTATGCAATTAATTAGGCAAGCAATTAGGCAGGCAGGCAATTAGGCAGGCAAGCAATTAGGCATGCAATATGGCAGTAAATTGGGAAAGCATGCAATTTGGCAGGTAATTAAGCAGGCAATTAGGCAGGCAATTAGGCAGGCAATTAGGCAGGCAATTAGGCAGTTAATAAGGCAAGCAATTATGAAGTCAATTAGGCAGACAATTAGGCAGGTAGGCAGGCAATTAGGTAGGCAATTAGGTAAACAATTAGTCAGGCAATTAAGCAGTTAATTATGCAGGCAATTAGGCAGGCAAGCAATTAGGCAGGCAATTAGGCAGTTGTTTAGGCAGGCAATAAGGCAGTTAATTAGACCCTAGTTAGGCAGGCTATTAAGCAGGTAATTAGGCAGGCAAATAAGTAGTTCATTAGGCAACTGACAATTTTTAGGTAAGTAGGCAGGCAATTAGGCAGGCATCTAGGCAGGCAATAAGGCAGGCAATAAGGCAGTTAATTAGACAGACAATTAGGCAGTTAATTAGGCAGGCAAGTAGGCAGGTAATTAGGCACGCAATTAGGTAGTTAATTAGGCAGGCAATTAGGCAGGCAATTAGGCAGGCAATGAGGCAGGCGATTAGGCAGTTAATTAGGCAGTTAATTAGGCAGGCAATTAGGCAATTAATTAGGCAGGCAAATTAGCAGGGAATTAAGCAGTTAATTAGGCATGCAATTAGACAGATGATTAGGCAGGCAATTAGGCAGGCAATTAAGCAGGCAATTAAGGAGGCAATTATGCAGTTAATTAGGCAAGAAATTAGGCAGGCAGGCAATTAGGCATGCAATTAAGCTGTAAATTGGGCAAGCATGCAATTTGGCAGGTTATTAGGCAGGCAATAAGGCAAGCAATAAGGCAGACAATTAACAAGGCAATTAGGCAGTTAATTAGGCTAGCAATTAGAAGGCAAGCAATAAGGCAGGCAGGTAATTAGGCAGGCAATTAAGCAGTTAGTTAGGCAGGCAAGCAATTTGGCAGGTAATTAGGCAGGCAATAAGGCAAGCAATTAGCAGGCTATTAAGGAGGCAATTAGGCAGTTAATTAAGCAAGCAATTTGGCAGGCAGGCAATTAGGCAAACAGGCAATTAGGCATGCAATTAAGCAGTTAATTGGGCAAGTAGGCAATTTGGCAGGTAATTAGGCTAGCAATTAGAAGGCAAGCAATAAGGCAGGCAGGTAAATAGACAGGCAATTAAGCAGTTAGTTAGGCAGGCAAGCAATTTGGCAGGTAATTAGGCAGGCAATAATGCATGCAATTAGGCAGGCATTTAAGCAGTTAAAAAGGCAGGCAATTATGAAGTCAATTCGACAGGCAATTAGGCATCAAGGAAGGCAATTAAATAGGCAATTAGGTGAACAATTAGGGAGGAAATTATGCAGGCAATTAGGCAGTTAATTAGGCAGGCAATTAGGCAGTTTATAAGGCAGGCAATTATGAAGTCAATTAGGCAGGCAATTATGCAGGAAGGCAGGCAATTAGGTAGGCATTTAGGAAGGCAATTAGGCAGGCAAGCAATTAGGCAAGCAGTAAGGCAGTTAATTAGGCAGTTAATTAGGCAGGTAATTAGGCAGGCAATTAGGCAGGCTATAAGGCAGTTAATAAAGCAGTTAATAAGGAAGGCTTTTAGGCAGGCAATTAGGCAGTTTATTAAGCAGGCAATTAGGCAGTTAATAAGGCAAGGAATTATGAAGTCAATTAGGCAGGCAAATAGGCAGGAAGTCAGGCATTTAGGTAGGCAATTAGGAAGGCAATTAGGCAGGCAATTAAGCAGGCAATTAGGCAGGCAATAAGGTAGGCAATTAGGCAGTTAATAAGGCGGGCAATTAGGTAGGCAATTAGGCAGGCAATAAGGCAGGCAATTAGGCAAGCAATTAAGCAGGCAAGTAGACAGGCAATTAGGCAGGTAATTAAGCAGGCAATAAGGCAGTTAATTAGGCAAGCAATTAGGCAGGCAGGCAATTAGGCAGGCAGGCAATTAGGAATGCAATTAAGCAGTTAATTTGGCAAGCAGGTAATTTGGCAGGTAATTAGGCAGTTAATAAGGCAGGCAATATGAAGTCAATTAGGCAGGCAATTAGGCAGGAAGGCAGGCAATTTGGTAGGCAAATAGGTAAACAATTAGGCAGGCAATTAGGCAGGCAATTAGGCAGGCAATTAGGCAGGCAATTAGGCAGGCAATTAAGCAGGCAATTAGGCAGTTAATTAGATAGTCAATAAGGCATTTATCAAGGCAGGCAATTATGAAGTCAATTAGGCAGGCTATTAGGCAGGAAGGCAGCCAATTAGGTAGGCAATTAGGTAGGCAATTAGGCAGGCAAGCAGATAGGCAGGCAGTAATGCAGTTAATTAGGCTGGCAAATAGGCAGTTATTTGAGCAGGCAATTAGGCAGTTAATTGAACAGGCAATTAGGCAGGCAATTAGGCAGGTAATTAGGCAAGCAGGCAATTAGGCATGCAATTAAGCAGTTAATTGGACAAGCTGGCAATTTAGCAGGTAATAAGGCAGGCAATTAGGCAGGCAATTAGGCAGGCAATTAAGCAGGCAATTAGGAAGGCAATAAGGCAGGCAATTATGCAGTTAATTAGGCAGGTAATTAGCAGTTAATAAGACAGGCAATTATGAAGTCAATTAGGCAAACAATTAGGCAAAAAGGCAGGCAATAAGGTAGGCAATTTGGTAGGCAATTAGGCAGGCAAGCAATTAGGCAGGCAGTAAGGCAGTTAATTAGGCTGGCAAATAGGCAGTTATTTGAGCTGGCAATTAGGCAGTTAATTGAACAGGCAATTAGGCAGTTAATTAAGCAGGCAATTAGGCAGTTAATAAGGCAGGCAATTATGAAGTCAACTAGGCAGGCAATTAGGCATGGAAACAGGCATTTAGGTAGGCAATTAGGAAGGCAATTAGGTAAGAAATTTGGTAGGCAATTAGACAGGCAAGCAATTAGGCAGGCAATAAGGCAGGCAATTAGGCAGGCAATTAGGCAGGCAATAAGGCAGGCAATAAAGCAGATGATTAGGCAAGCAATAAGCAGGCAATTAGGCAAGCAAATAGGAAGGCAATTAGGCAGGCAATTAAACAGGCAATTTGGCCGGTAATAAGGCAGGCAATTAGGCAGGCAAGCAATTAGGCAAGCAGCAAGACAGTTATTAGGCAGTTAATTAGGCAGGCAATTAGGCAGTTACTTAGGCAGTTAATTAGGCAGGCAATTAGACAGGTTATTATGCAAGCAATTAAGCAGGCAATTAGGCAGTTAATTAGGCAGGCAATTAAGCAGTTAATTAGGCAAGCAATTAAGCAGGCAAGCAATAAGGCAGGCAGGTAATTAGGCAGGCAATTAAGCAGTTTATTAGGCAGGCAAGCAATTTGGCAGGTAATTAGGCAGGCAATAAGGGAAGCAATTAGGCAGATAATTAAGGAGGCAATTAGGCAGTTAATTAGGCAAGCAATTAGGCAGGCAAGCAATAAGGCAGGCAGGTAATTAGGCAGGCAATTAAGCAGTTAGTTAGGCAGGCAAGCAATTTGGCAGGTAATTAGGCAGGCAATAAGGCAAGCAATTAAGCAGGCAATTAAGGCAGGCAATTATGAAGTCAATTAGGCAGGCTATTAGGCAGGAAGGCAGCCAATTAGGTAGGCAATTAGGTAGGCAATTAGGCAGGCAAGCAGATAGGCAGGCAGTAATGCAGTTAATTAGGCTGGCAAATAGGCCTTTATTTGAGCAGGCAATTAGGCAGTTAATTGAACAGGCAATTAGGCAGGCAATTAGGCAAGTAATTAGGCAAGCAGGCAATTAGGCATGCAATTAAGCAGTTAATTGGACAAGCTGGCAATTTAGCAGGTAATAAGGCAGGCAATTAGGCAGGCAATTAGGCAGGCAATTAAGCAGGCAATTAGGAAGGCAATAAGGCAGGCAATTATGCAGTTAATTAGGCAGCTAATTAGCAGTTAATAAGGCAGGCAATTATGAAGTCAATTAGGCAAACAATTAAGCAAAAAGGCAGGCAATTAGGTAGGCAATTTGGTAGGCAATTAGGCAGGCAAGCTATTAGGCAGGCAGTAAGGCAGTTAATTAGGCTGGCAAATAGGCAGTTATTTGAGCAGGCAATTAGGCAGTTAATTGAACAGGCAATTAGGCAGTTAATTAAGCAGGCAATTAGGCAGTTAATAAGGCAGGCAATTATGAAGTCAACTAGGCAGGCAATTAGGCATGGAAACAGGCATTTAGGTAGGCAATTAGGAAGGCAATTAGGTAAGAAATTTGGTAGGAAATTAGACAGGCAAGCAATTAGGCAGGCAATAAGGCAGGCAATTAGGCAGGCAATTGGGCAGGCAAAAAGGCAGATGATTAGGCAAGCAATAAGCAGGCAATTAGGCAAGCAAATAGGAAGGCAATTAGGCAGGCAATTAAACAGGCAATTTGGCAGGTAATAAGGCAGGCAATTAGGCAGGCAAGCAATTAGGCAAGCAGCAAGACAGTTAATTAGGCAGTTAATTAGGCAGGCAATTAGGCAGTTACTTTGGCAGTTAATTAGGCAGGCAATTAGGCAGGTTATTATGCAAGTAATTAAGCAGGCAATTAGGCAGTTAATTAGGCAGGCAATTAAGCAGGCAATTAAGCAGTTAATTAGGCAAGCAATTAAGCAGGCAAGCAAAAAGGCAGGCAGGTAATTAGGCAGGCAATTAAGCAGTTTATTAGGCAGGCAAGCAATTTGGCAGGTAATTAGGCAGGCAATAAGGGAAGCAATTAGGCAGATAATTAAGGAGGCAATTAGGCAGTTAATTAGGCAAGCAATTAGGCAGGCAAGCAATAAGGCAGGCAGGTAATTAGGCAGGCAATTAAGCAGTTAGTTAGGCAGGCAAGCAATTTGGCAGGTAATTAGGCAGGCAATAAGGCAAGCAATTAAGCGGGCAATTAAGGAGGCGATTATGCAATTAATTAGGCAAGCAATTAGGCAGGCAGGCAATTAGGCAGGCAGGTAATTAGGCAGGCAATTAAGCAGTTTATTAGGCAGGCAAGCAATTTGGCAGGTAATTAGGCAGGAAATAAGGCAAGCAATTAGGCAGATAATTAAGGAGGCAATTAGGCAGTTAATTAGGCAAGCAATTAAGCAGGCAAGCAATAAGGCAGGCAGGTAGTTAGGCAGGCAATTAAGCAGTTTATTAGGCAGGCAAGCAATTTGGCAGGTAATTAGGCAGGCAATAAGGCAAGCAATTAGGCAGACAATTAAGGAGGCAATTAGGCAGTTAATTAGGCAAGCAATTAGGCAGGCAGGCAATTAGGCAGGCAGGTAATTAGGCAGGCAATTAAGCAGTTTATTAGGCAGGCAAGCAATTTGGCAGGTAATTAGGCAGGCAATAAGGCAAGCAATTAAGCAGGCAATTAAGAAGGCAATTATGCAGTTAATTAGGCAAACAATTAGGCAGGTAGGCAATTAGGCATGCAATTAAGCTGTAAAATGGGCAAGCATGCAATTTGGCAGGTAATTAGGCAGGCAATTTGGCAGGCAATTAGGCAGGCATTTAGGCAGGCAATTAAGCAGTTAATAAGGCAAGCAATTATGAAGTCAATTAGAAAGGCAATTAGGCAGGAAGGCAGCCAATTTGGTAGGCAATTAGATAAACAATTAGGCAGGCAATTAGGCAGTTAATTAGGCAGGCAATTAGTCAGTTAATTAGGCAGGCAATTAGGCAGTTAATTATGCAGGCAATTAGGCTGTTAATTAGACAGGCAAGTAGGCAGGTAATTAGGCACGCAATTAGGTAATTAATTAGGCAGGCAATTAGGCAAACAAATAAGCAGGCATACAATTAGGCAGGCAATTAGGTAGCCAAATAGGCAGTTAGATAGGCGGGCAATTAGGCAGGCAATTAGGCAGTAAATTAGGCAGGTAATTAGGCAGGCATGTAATTAGGCATGCAGGCAATTAGGCAGGCAGGTAATTGGGCAGGCAGGCAATTAGGCAGGTAGGCAATAAGGCAGGCAATTAATCAGGCAATTAAGCAGGAAATTAGGCAAGTTGGCAATTGGGCAGGCAATTAGGTAGGCAATTAAGCAGGCAATTTGGCAGGCACTAAGGCTATTAATTAGACAGGCAATTAGGCAGGCAATAAGGCAGGCAATTAGGCAGTTAATAACGCAGGCAATTAGGCAGTTATTTGAGCAGGCAATTAGGCAGTTAATTTAGCAGGCAATTAGGCAGGCAATGGGGCAATATATTAAGCAGTTAATTAGGCAGGTAGGCAATTTGGCAGGTAATTAGGCAGGCAATAAGGCAGGCTATCAGGCAGGCAATTAGGCAGTTAATAAAGCAGTTAATAAGGCAGGCAATTAGGCAGAGAATTAGGCAGTCAAATTGGCAGGCTTTTAAGCAGGCAATTAGGCAGTTAATTAGGCAGGCAATTAGGCAGGCAATTAGGCAGTAAATTAGGCAGGAAATTAGGCAGGCAGGCAATTAGGCGGGCAGGCAATTAGGCAGGCAGGCAATTAGGCAGGCAGGTAATTAGGTAGGCAATTAGGCAGTTAATTAGGCAGGCAAGCAATTTGGCAGGTAATTAGGCAGGCAATAAGGCAAGCAATTAAGCAGGCAATTAGGCAGTTAATTAGGCAGGCATTTAGGCAGGCAATTAGGCAGTTAATTAGGCAGGCTTTTAGGCAGGCATTTAGGCAAACAAATATGCAGGCATACAATTAGGCAGGAGGTTAAGTAGGAAATTAGGCAGTTAGATAGGCGGGCAATTAGGCAGGCAATTAGGCAGGCAATTAGGCATAAAATAAGGTAGGTAATTAGGCAGGCATGCAATTAGGCATGCAGGCAATTAGGCAGGCAGGCAATTAGACAGGCAGGCAATAAGGCAGGCAATTAATCAGGCAATTAAGCAGGAAATTAGGCAGGTTGGCTATTAGGCAGGCAATTAAGCAGGCAATAAGGCTATTAATTAGACAGGCAATAAGGCATGCAATAAAGAAGTTAATAAGGCAGGCAATTAGGCTGGCAATTAGGCAGTTAATTGAGCAGGCAATTAGGCAGTTAATTGAACAGGCAATTAGGCAGGCAATAAGGCAATATATTAAGCAGTTAATTAGGCAGGCAGGCAATTTGGCAGGTAATAAGGCAGGCAATTAGGCAGGCTATAAGGCAGGCAATTAAACAGTTAATAAAGCAGTTAATTAGGCAGGCAGGCAATTTGGCAGGTAATTAGGCAGGCTATTAGGCAGGCTATCAGGCAGGAAATTAGCCAGTTAATAAAGCAGTTAATAAGGCAGGAAATTAGGCAGAGAATTAGGCAGTCAAATTGGAAGGATTTAAGCAGGCAATTAGGCAGGCAATTAGGCAGTAAATTATGCAGGAAATTAGGCAGGCAGGCAATTAGGCGGGCAGGCAATTAGGCAGGCAGGCAATTAGGCAGGCAGTTAATTAGGTAGGCAATTAGGCATTTAATTAGGCAGGCAAGCAATTTGGCAGGTAATAAGGCAGGCAATAAGGCAAGCAATTAAGCAGGCAATTAGGCAGTTAATTAGGCAGGCATTTAGGCAGGCATTTAGGCAGTTAATTAGGCAGGCTTTTTGGCAGGCATTTAGGCAAACAAATAGGCAGGCATACAATTAGGCAGGCAATTAGGTAGGCAATTAGGCAGGCAATTAGGCAGTTTATTAAGCAGGCAATTAGGCAGTTAATAAGGCAGGCAATTAAAAGTAAATTAGGCAGGCAAGCAATTAGGCAGGCAATTAGGCAGTTAATTAGGCAGGCAATTAATCAGATAATTAGGCAGGCAATTAGTCAAGCAATTAAGCAGGCAATTAAGGAGGCAATTATGCAGTTAATTAGGCAAGCAATTAGGCAGGCAGGCAATTAGGCAGGCAAGCAATTAGGCATGCAATGTGGCAGTAAATTGGGCAAGCATGCAATTTGGCAGGTAATTAAGCAGGCAATTAGGCAGGCAATTAGGCAGGCAATTAGGCAGGCAATTAGGCAGTTAATAAGGCAAGCAATTGTGAAGTCAATTAGGCAGGCAATTAGGCAGGTAGGCAGGCAATTAGGTAAGCAATTAGGTAAACAATTAGGCAGGCAATTAAGCAGTTAATTATGCAGGCAATTAGGCATTTAATTAGGCAGATAATTAGGTATGCAATGAGGCAGGCAATGTGGCAGGCAATTAGGCAGGTAGGTAATTAGTCAGGTAATTAGGCAGGCAATTAAGCAGGCAATTAGGCAGTTAATAAGGCAAGCAATTAGGCAGGCAGCCATAAGGCAGGCAGGTAATTAGGCAGGCAATTAAGCAGTTAGTAAGGCAGGCAAGCAATTTGGCAGGTAAGTAGGCAGGCAATAAGGCAAGTTATAAGCCAGACAATTAAGGAGGCAATTAGGCAGTTAATTAGGCAAGCAATTAGGCATGCAATTAAGCAGTAAATTGGGCAAGCATGCAATTTGGCAGACAATTAGGCAGGCAATTAGGCAGTTAATTAAGCAGGCAATTAGGCAGTTAATAAGGCAGGCAATTAAAAGTCAATTAGGCAGGCAAGCAATTAGGCAGGCAATTAGGCAGTTAATTAGGCAGGCAATTAATCAGATAATTAGGCAGGCAATTAGTCAAGCAATTAAGCAGGCAATTAAGGAGGCAATTATGCAGTTAATTAGGCAAGCAATTAGGCAGGCAGGCAATTAGGCAGGCAAGCAATTAGGCATGCAATATGGCAGTAAATTGGGAAAGCATGCAATTTGGCAGGTAATTAAGCAGGCAATTAGGCAGGCAATTAGGCAGGCAATTAGGCAGGCAATTAGGCAGTTAGTAAGGCAAGCAATTATGAAGTCAATTAGGCAGACAATTAGGCAGGTAGGCAGGCAATTAGGTAGGCAATTAGGTAAACAATTAGGCAGGCAATTAAGCAGTTAATTATGCAGGCAATTAGGCAGGCAATTAGGCAGTTGTTTAGGCAGGCAATAAGGCAGTTAATTAGACCCTAGTTAGGCAGGCTATTAAGCAGGTAATTAGGCAGGCAAATAAGTAGTTCATTAGGCAACTGACAATTTTTAGGTAAGTAGGCAGGCAATTAGGCAGGCAATTAGGCAGGCAATAAGGCAGGCAATAAGGCAGTTAATTAGACAGACAATTAGGCAGTTAATTAGGCAGGCAAGTAGGCAGGTAATTAGGCACCCAATTAGGTAGTTAATTAGGCAGGCAATTAGGCAGGCAATTAGGCAGTTAATTAGGCAGGCAATTAGGCAGGCAATGAGGCAGGCGATTAGGCAGTTAATTAGGCAGTTAATTAGGCAGGCAATTAGGCAATTAATTAGGCAGGCAAATTAGCAGGGAATTAAGCAGTTAATTAGGCATGCAATTAGACAGATGATTAGGCAGGCAATTAGGCAGGCAATTAAGCAGGCAATTAAGGAGGCAATTATGCAGTTAATTAGGCAAGAAATTAGGCAGGCAGGCAATTAGGCATGCAATTAAGCTGTAAATTGGGCAAGCATGCAATTTGGCAGGTTATTAGGCAGGCAATAAGGCAAGCAATAAGGCAGACAATTAACAAGGCAATTAGGCAGTTAATTAGGCTAGCAATTAGAAGGCAAGCAATAAGGCAGGCAGGTAATTAGGCAGGCAATTAAGCAGTTAGTTAGGCAGGCAAGCAATTTGGCAGGTAATTAGGCAGGCAATAAGGCAAGCAATTAGCAGGCTATTAAGGAGGCAATTAGGCAGTTAATTAAGCAAGCAATTTGGCAGGCAATTAGGCAAACAGGCAATTAGGCATGCAATTAAGCAGTTAATTGGGCAAGTAGGCAATTTGGCAGGTAATTAGGCTAGCAATTAGAAGGCAAGCAATAAGGCAGGCAGGTAAATAGACAGGCAATTAAGCAGTTAGTTAGGCAGGCAAGCAATTTGGCAGGTAATTAGGCAGGCAATAATGCATGCAATTAGGCAGGCATTTAAGCAGTTAAAAAGGCAGGCAATTATGAAGTCAATTCGACAGGCAATTAGGCATCAAGGAAGGCAATTAAATAGGCAATTAGGTGAACAATTAGGGAGGAAATTATGCAGGCAATTAGGCAGTTAATTAGGCAGGCAATTAGGCAGTTTATAAGGCAGGCAATTATGAAGTCAATTAGGCAGGCAATTATGCAGGAAGGCAGGCAATTAGGTAGGCATTTAGGAAGGCAATTAGGCAGGCAAGCAATTAGGCAAGCAGTAATGCAGTTAATTAGGCAGTTAATTAGGCAGGTAATTAGGCAGGCAATTAGGCAGGCTATAAGGCAGTTAATATGGCAGTTAATAAGGAAGGCAATTAGGCAGTTAATAAGGAAGGCAATTAGGCAGTTTATTAAGCAGGCAATTAGGCAGTTAATAAGGCAAGGAATTATGAAGTCAATTAGGCAGGCAATTAGGCAGGAAGTCAGGCATTTAGGTAGGCAATTAGGAAGGCAATTAGGCAGGCAATTAAGCAGGCAATTAGGCAGGCAATAAGGTAGGCAATTAGGCAGTTAATAAGGCGGGCAATTAGGTAGGCAATTAGGCAGGCAATAAGGCAGGCAATTAGGCAAGCAATTAAGCAGGCAAGTAGACAGGCAATTAGGCAGGTAATTAAGCAGGCAATAAGGCAGTTAATTAGGCAAGCAATTAGGCAGGCAGGCAATTAGGCAGGCAGGCAATTAGGCATGCAATTAAGCAGTTAATTTGGCAAGCAGGTAATTTGGCAGGTAATTAGGCAGTTAATAAGGCAGGCAATATGAAGTCAATTAGTGCAGGCAATTAGGCAGGAAGGCAGGCAATTTGGTAGGCAAATAGGTAAACAATTAGGCAGGCAATTAGGCAGGCAATTAGGCAGGCAATTAGGCAGGCAATTAGGCAGGCAATTAAGCAGGCAATTAGGCAGTTAATTAGATAGTCAATAAGGAATTTATCAAGGCAGGCCATTATGAAGTCAATTAGGGAGGCTATTAGGCAGGAAGGCAGCCAATTAGGTAGGCAATTAGGTAAGCAATTAGGCAGGCAAGCAGATAGGCAGGCAGTAATGCAGTTAATTAGGCTGGCAAATAGGCAGTTATTTGAGCAGGCAATTAGGCAGTTAATTGAACAGGCAATTAGGCAGGCAATTTGGCAGGTAATTAGGCAAGCAGGCAATTAGGCATGCAATTAAGCAGTTAATTGGACAAGCTGGCAATTTAGCAGGTAATAAGGCAGGCAATTAGGCAGGCAATTAGGCAGGCAATTAAGCAGGCAATTAGGAAGGCAATAAGGCAGGCAATTATGCAGTTAATTAGGCAGGTAATTAGCAGTTAATAAGGCAGGCAATTATGAAGTCAATTAGGCAAACAATTAGGCAAAAAGGCAGGCAATAAGGTAGGCAATTTGGTAGGCAATTAGGCAGGCAAGCAATTAGGCAGGCAGTAAGGCAGTTAATTAGGCTGGCAAATAGGCAGTTATTTGACCAGGCAATTAGGCAGTTAATTGAACAGGCAATTAGGCAGTTAATTAAGCAGGCAATTAGGCAGTTAATAAGGCAGGCAATTATGAAGTCAACTAGGCAGGCAATTAGGCATGGAAACAGGCATTTAGGTAGGCAATTAGGAAGGCAATTAGGTAAGAAATTTGGTAGGCAATTAGACAGGCAAGCAATTAGGCAGGCAATAAGGCAGGCAATTAGGCAGGCAATTAGGCAGGCAATAAGGCAGGCAATAAGGCAGATGATTAGGCAAGCAATAAGCAGGCAATTAGGCAAGCAAATAGGAAGGCAAATAGGCAGGCAATTAAACAGGCAATTTGGCAGGTAATAAGGCAGGCAATTAGGCAGGCAAGCAATTAGGCAAGCAGCAAGACAGTTAATTAGGCAGTTAATTAGGCAGGCAATTAGGCAGTTACTTTGGCAGTTAATTAGGCAGGCAATTAGGCAGGTTATTATGCAAGCAATTAAGCAGGCAATTAGGCAGTTAATTAGGCAGGCAATTAAGCAGGCAATTAAGCAGTTAATTAGGCAAGCAATTAAGCAGGCAAGCAATAAGGCAGGCAGGTAATTAGGCAGGCAATTAAGCAGTTTATTAGGCAGGCAAGCAATTTGGCAGGTAATTAGGCAAGCAATAAGGCAAGCAATTAGGCAGACAATTAAGGAGGCAATTAGGCAGTTAATTAGGCAAGCAATTAGGCAAGCAAGCAATAAGGCAGGCAGGTAATTAGGCAGGCAATTAAGCAGTTAGTTAGGCAGGCAAGCAATTTGGCAGGTAATTAGGCAGGCAATAAGGCAAGCAATTAAGCAGGCAATTAAGGAGGCAATTATGCAGTTAATTAGGCAAACAATTAGGCAGGTAGGCAATAAGGCATGCAATTAAGCTGTAAAATGGGCAAGCATGCAATTTGGCAGGTAATTAGGCAGGCAATTTGGCAGGCAATTAGGCAGGCATTTAGGCAGGCAATTAAGCAGTTAATAAGGCAAGCAATTATGAAGTCAATTAGAAAGGCAATTAGGCAGGAAGGCAGCCAATTTGGTAGGCAATTAGATAAACAATTAGGCAGGCAATTAGGCAGTTAATTAGTCAGTTAATTAGGCAGGCAATTAGGCAGTTAATTATGCAGGCAATTAGGCTGTTAATTAGACAGGCAAGTAGGCAGGTAATTAGGCACGCAATTAGGTAATTAATTAGGCAGGCAATTAAGCAAACAAATAGGCAGGTATACAATTAGGCAGGCAATTAGGTAGCCAAATAGGCAGTTAGCTAGGCGGGCAATTAGGCAGGCAATTAGGCAGTAAATTAGGCAGGTAATTAGGCAGGCATGTAATTAGGCATGCAGGCAATTAGGCAGGCAGGTAATTAGGCAGGCAGGCAATTAGGCAGGTAGGCAATAAGGCAGGCAATTAATCAGGCAATTAAGCAGGCAATTTGGCAGGTAATTAGGCAGGCAATTAGGCAGGCGAATAGGCAGGCAATTAGACAGCCAATTAGGCAGGCAATTAGGCAGGCAATAAGACAGGAAATTTGGCAGTTAATTAGGTAGGCAATTGGGCAGTTAATAAGGCAGGCAATTATGAAGTCATTTAGGCATGCAATTAGGCAGGAAGGCAGGCAATTAGGTAGGCAATTAGGAAGGCAATTAGGAAGGCAAGCAATTAGGCAGGCAGTAAGGCAGTTAATTAGGAAGGCAATTAGGCAGATAATTAGGTAAGCAGGCAATTAGGCAGGCAGGCAATCGGCAGGTAGGCAATTAGGCAGGTTATAAGGCAGGCAATTAGGCAGTTAATTAAGCAGGTTATTAGGCTGTTAATAAGGCAAGCAATTAAGCAGGCATGCAATAAGGCAGGCAGGTAATTAGGCAGGCAATTAAGCAGTTAATTAGGCAGGCAAGCAATTTGGCAGGTAATTAGGCAGGCAATAAGGCAAGCAATTAAGCAGGCCATTAAGGAGGCAATTATGCAGTTAATTAGGCAAGCATTTAGGCAGGCACGCAATGAGGCAGGCAATTAGGCATGCAATTAAGCAGTCAATTGGGCAAGCATGCAATTTGGCAGGTTATTAGGCAGGCAATTTGGCAGGCAATTAGGAAGGCAATTAGGCAGGAAATTAGGCATTTAATAAGGCAGATAATTAGGCAGGAAAATAGTCAGGCAATTGGGCAGGCAATTAGTTAGACAGACAATAAGGCAGGCAATTAGGCAGGTAATTAGGCAGGCAATAAGGCAGGCAAATAGGCAGGCAATTAGACAGCCAATTAGGCAGGCAATTAGGCATTTAATTAGGCATGCAATTAGACAGCCAATTAGGCAGGCAATTAGGCTTTTAATTAGGCAGATAATAAGGCAGGCAATTTGGCAGGCAATTAGGCAGGCAATTAGTCAGACAGACAATTAGGCAGGCCATTAGGCAGGCAATTAGGCAGGCAATTAGGCAGGTAAAAGGCAAGCAATTAGGCAGACAATTAAGGAGACAATCAGGCAGTTAATTAGGCAAGCAATTAGGCAGGCAATTAGGCAGGTAATTAAACAGGCAATAAGGCAGGCAAATAGGCAGGCAATTAGACAGCCAATTAGGCATTTAATTAGGCAGGCAATAAGACAGGCAAATAATCAGGCAATTAGACAGCCAATTAGGCAGGCAATTAGGCATTTAATTAGGCAGATAATTAGGCAGGAAATAAAGCAGGAATTTAGGCAGCAATTAGGCAGGCAGACAATTAGGCAGGCAATTATGCAGGCATTTAGGCAGGTAATTAGGCAGGCTATTGGCAGGCAATTAGTCAGGCAATTAGGCAGGCAAATAGTGTGCAGACAATTAGGCAGGCAATCTGGCAGGCAATTAGGCAGTTAATTAGGCAGGAAATTAAGCAGGGAATTAAGCATTTAATTAGACAGGCAATAAGACAGATAATTAAACAGGCAAATAGGCAGGCAATAAGGCAATTAATTAGGCAGGCAATTAGGCAGTTAATTAGGCAAGCAATAATGCGAGCAATTAGGCAGGCAATTAGGCAGGTAATTAGGCAGGCAGTTAGGCAGGTAATTTGGCAGGCAATTAGGCAGTTAATAAGACAGGCAATTAGGTAGGCAATGAGGCAGGCAATGTGGCAGGCAATTAGGCAGGTAGGTAATTAGTCAGGCAATTAGACAGGCAATTAAGCAGGCAATTAGGCAGTTAATTAGGCAAGCAATTAGGCAGGCAAGCAATAAGGCAGGCAGGTAATTAGGCAGGCAGTTAAGCAGTTAGTTAGGCAGGCAAGCAATTTGGCAGGTAATTAGGCAGGCAATAAGGCAAAAATTAAGCGGGCAATTAAGGAGGCAATTATGCAATTAATTAGGCAAGCAATTAGGCAGGCAGGCAATTAGGCAGGCAGGCAATTAGGCATGCAATTAAGCAGTAACTTGAGAAAGCATGCAATTTGGCAGGTAATTAGGCAGGAAATTAGGCAGGCAATTAGGCAGGCAATTAGGCAGTTAATAAGGCAAGCAATTATGAAGTCAATTAGGCAGGCAATTAGGCAGGAAGTCAGGCATTTAGGTAGGCAATTAGGAAGGCAATTAGGCAGGCAATTAAGCAGGCAATTAGGCAGGCAATAATGTAGGCAATTAGGCAGTTAATAAGGCGGGCAATTAGGTAGGCAATTAGGCAGGCAATAAGGCAGGCAATTAGGCAAGCAATTAAGCAGGCAAGTAGACAGGCAATTAGGCAGGTAATTAAGCAGGAAATAAGGCAGTTAATTAGGCAAGCAATTAAGCAG
Source organism: Bacillus rossius redtenbacheri (assembly GCF_032445375.1). Taxonomy (NCBI): domain Eukaryota; kingdom Metazoa; phylum Arthropoda; class Insecta; order Phasmatodea; family Bacillidae; genus Bacillus; species Bacillus rossius. The sequence goes on along the minus strand of NW_026962656.1, from coordinate 97,380 downwards.
GCAAGCAATAAGGCAGGCAGGAAATTAGGCAGGCAATTAAGCAGTTAATTAGGCAGGCAAGTCATTTGGCAGGTAATTAGGCAGGCAATAAGGCAAGCAATTAAGCAGGCAATTAGGCAGTTAATTAGGCAAGCAATTAGGCAGGCAGGCAATTAGGCAGGCAGGCAATTAGGCATGCAATTAAGCAGTTAATTTGGCAAGCAGGTAATTTGGCAGGTAATTAGGCAGTTAATAAGGCAGGCAATATGAAGTCAATTAGGCAGGCAATTAGGCAGGAAGGCAGGCAATTTGGTAGGCAATTAGGTAAACAATTAGGCAGGCAATTAGGCAGGCAATTAGGCAGGCAATTAGGCAGGCAATTAGGCAGGCAATTAAGCAGGCAATTAGGCAGTTAATTAGATAGTCAATAAGGCATTTATCAAGGCAGGCAATTATGAAGTCAATTAGGCAGGCTATTAGGCAGGAAGGCAGCCAATTAGGTAGGCAATTAGGTAGGCAATTAGGCAGGCAAGCAGATAGGCAGGCAGTAATGCAGTTAATTAGGCTGGCAAATAGGCCTTTATTTGAGCAGGCAATTAGGCAGTTAATTGAACAGGCAATTAGGCAGGCAATTAGGCAAGTAATTAGGCAAGCAGGCAATTAGGCATGCAATTAAGCAGTTAATTGGACAAGCTGGCAATTTAGCAGGTAATAAGGCAGGCAATTAGGCAGGCAATTAGGCAGGCAATTAAGCAGGCAATTAGGAAGGCAATAAGGCAGGCAATTATGCAGTTAATTAGGCAGGTAATTAGCAGTTAATAAGGCAGGCAATTAAGAAGTCAATTAGGCAAACAATTAAGCAAAAAGGCAGGCAAATAGGTAGGCAATTTGGTAGGCAATTAGGCAGGCAAGCTATTAGGCAGGCAGTAAGGCAGTTAATTAGGCTGGCAAATAGGCAGTTATTTGAGCAGGCAATTAGGCAGTTAATTGAACAGGCAATTAGGCAGTTAATTAAGCAGGCAATTAGGCAGTTAATAAGGCAGGCAATTATGAAGTCAACTAGGCAGGCAATTAGGCATGGAAACAGGCATTTAGGTAGGCAATTAGGAAGGCAATTAGGTAAGAAATTTGGTAGGAAATTAGACAGGCAAGCAATTAGGCAGGCAATAAGGCAGGCAATTAGGCAGGCAATTGGGCAGGCAATAAGGCAGGCAAAAAGGCAGATGATTAGGCAAGCAATAAGCAGGCAATTAGGCAAGCAAATAGGAAGGCAATTAGGCAGGCAATTAAACAGGCAATTTGGCAGGTAATAAGGCAGGCAATTAGGCAGGCAAGCAATTAGGCAAGCAGCAAGACAGTTAATTAGGCAGTTAATTAGGCAGGCAATTAGGCAGTTACTTTGGCAGTTAATTAGGCAGGCAATTAGGCAGGTTATTATGCAAGCAATTAAGCAGGCAATTAGGCAGTTAATTAGGCAGGCAATTAAGCAGGCAATTAAGCAGTTAATTAGGCAAGCAATTAAGCAGGCAAGCAAAAAGGCAGGCAGGTAATTAGGCAGGCAATTAAGCAGTTTATTAGGCAGGCAAGCAATTTGGCAGGTAATTAGGCAGGCAATAAGGGAAACAATTAGGCAGATAATTAAGGACGCAATTAGGCAGTTTATTAGGCAAGCAATTAGGCAGGCAAGCAATAAGGCAGGCAGGTAATTAGGCAGGCAATTAAGCAGTTAGTTAGGCAGGCAAGCAATTTGGCAGGTAATTAGGCAGGCAATAAGGCAAGCAATTAAGCGGGCAATTAAGGAGGCAATTATGCAATTAATTAGGCAAGCAATTAGGCAGGCAGGCAATTAGGCAGGCAGGTAATTAGGCAGGCAATTAAGCAGTTTATTAGGCAGGCAAGCAATTTGGCAGGTAATTAGGCAGGCAATAAGGCAAGCAATTAGGCAGATAATTAAGGAGGCAATTAGGCAGTTAATTAGGCAAGCAATTAGGCAGGCAAGCAATAAGGCAGGCAGGTAATTAGGCAGGCAATTAAGCAGTTAGTTAGGCAGGCAAGCAATTTGGCAGGTAATTAGGCAGGCAATAAGGCAAGCAATTAAGCAGGCAATTAAGGAGGCAATTATGCAGTTAATTAGGCAAACAATTAGGCAGGTAGGCAATTAGGCATGCAATTAAGCTGTAAAATGGGCAAGCATGCAATTTGGCAGGTAATTAGGCAGGAATTTGGCAGGCAATTAGGCAGGCATTTAGGCAGGCAATTAAGCAGTTAATAAGGCAAGCAATTATGAAGTCAATTAGAAAGGCAATTAGGCAGGAAGGCAGCCAATTTGGTAGGCAATTAGATAAACAATTAGGCAGGCAATTAGGCAGTTAATTAGGCAGGCAATTAGTCAGTTAATTAGGCAGGCAATTAGGCAGTTAATTATGCAGGCAATTAGGCTGTTAATTAGACAGGCAAGTAGGCAGGTAATTAGGCACGCAATTAGGTAATTAATTAGGCAGGCAATTAAGCAAACAAATAGGCAGGCATACAATTAGGCAGGCAATTAGGTAGCCAAATAGGCAGTTAGATAGGCGGGCAATTAGGCAGGCAATTAGGCAGTAGATTAGGCAGGTAATTAGGCAGGCATGTAATTTGGCATGCAGGCAATTAGGCAGGCAGGTAATTAGGCAGGCAGGCAATTAGGCAGGTAGGCAATAAGGCAGGCAATTAATCAGGCAATTAAGCAGGAAATTAGGCAAGTTGGCAATTAGGCAGGCAATTAGGTAGGCAATTAAGCAGGCAATTAGGCAGGCACTAAGGCTATTAATTAGACAGGCAATAAGGCATGCAATAAAGCAGTTAATAAGGCAGGCATTTAGTCAGGCATTTAGGCAGTTAATTAGGCAGGCTTTTTGGCAGGCATTTAGGCAAACAAATAGGCAGGCATACAATTAGGCAGGCAATTAGGTAGGCAATTAGGCAGTTAGATAGGCGGGCAATTAGGCAGGCAAATAGGCAGAAAATAAGGCAGGCAATTAGGCAGGCAATTAGGCAGTTTATTAAGCAGGCAATTAGGCAGTTAATAAGGCAGGCAATTAAAAGTAAATTAGGCAGGCAAGCAATTAGGCAGGCAATTAGGCAGTTAATTAGGCAGGCAATTAATCAGATAATTAGGCAGGCAATTAGTCAAGCAATTAAGCAGGCAATTAAGGAGGCAATTATGCAGTTAATTAGGCAAGCAATTAGGCAGGCAGGCAATTAGGCAGGCAAGCAATTAGGCATGCAATATGGCAGTAAATTGGGCAAGCATGCAATTTGGCAGGTAATTAAGCAGGCAATTAGGCAGGCAATTAGGCAGGCAATTAGGCAGGCAATTAGGCAGTTAATAAGGCAAGCAATTGTGAAGTCAATTAGGCAGGCAATTAGGCAGGAAGGCAGGCAATTAGGTAGGCAATTAGGTAAACAATTAGGCAGGCAATTAAGCAGTTAATTATGCAGGCAATTAGGCATTTAATTAGGCAGATAATTAGGTATGCAATGAGGCAGGCAATGTGGCAGGCAATTAGGCAGGTAGGTAATTAGTCAGGTAATTAGGCAGGCAATTAAGCAGGCAATTAGGCAGTTAATAAGGCAAGCAATTAGGCAGGCAGCCATAAGGCAGGCAGGTAATTAGGCAGGCAATTAAGCAGTTAGTAAGGCAGGCAAGCAATTTGGCAGGTAAGTAGGCAGGCAATAAGGCAAGTTATAAGCCAGACAATTAAGGAGGCAATTAGGCAGTTAATTAGGCAAGCAATTAGGCATGCAATTAAGCAGTAAATTGGGCAAGCATGCAATTTGGCAGACAATTAGGCAGGCAATTAGGCAGTTAATTAAGCAGGCAATTAGGCAGTTAATAAGGCAGGCAATTAAAAGTCAATTAGGCAGGCAAGCAATTAGGCAGGCAATTAGGCAGTTAATTAGGCAGGCAATTAATCAGATAATTAGGCAGGCAATTAGTCAAGCAATTAAGCAGGCAATTAAGGAGGCAATTATGCAGTTAATTAGGCAAGCAATTAGGCAGGCAGGCAATTAGGCAGGCAAGCAATTAGGCATGCAATATGGCAGTAAATTGGGAAAGCATGCAATTTGGCAGGTAATTAAGCAGGCAATTAGGCAGGCAATTAGGCAGGCAATTAGGCAGGCAATTAGGCAGTTAATAAGGCAAGCAATTATGAAGTCAATTAGGCAGACAATTAGGCAGGTAGGCAGGCAATTAGGTAGGCAATTAGGTAAACAATTAGGCAGGCAATTAAGCAGTTAATTATGCAGGCAATTAGGCAGGCAAGCAATTAGGCAGGCAATTAGGCAGTTGTTTAGGCAGGCAATAAGGCAGTTAATTAGACCCTAGTTAGGCAGGCTATTAAGCAGGTAATTAGGCAGGCAAATAAGTAGTTCATTAGGCAACTGACAATTTTTAGGTAAGTAGGCAGGCAATTAGGCAGGCAATTAGGCAGGCAATAAGGCAGGCAATAAGGCAGTTAATTAGACAGACAATTAGGCAGTTAATTAGGCAGGCAAGTAGGCAGGTAATTAGGCACCCAATTAGGTAGTTAATTAGGCAGGCAATTAGGCAGGCAATTAGGCAGTTAATTAGGCAGGCAATTAGGCAGGCAATGAGGCAGGCGATTAGGCAGTTAATTAGGCAGTTAATTAGGCAGGCAATTAGGCAATTAATTAGGCAGGCAAATTAGCAGGGAATTAAGCAGTTAATTAGGCATGCAATTAGACAGATGATTAGGCAGGCAATTAGGCAGGCAATTAAGCAGGCAATTAAGGAGGCAATTATGCAGTTAATTAGGCAAGAAATTAGGCAGGCAGGCAATTAGGCATGCAATTAAGCTGTAAATTGGGCAAGCATGCAATTTGGCAGGTTATTAGGCAGGCAATAAGGCAAGCAATAAGGCAGACAATTAACAAGGCAATTAGGCAGTTAATTAGGCTAGCAATTAGAAGGCAAGCAATAAGGCAGGCAGGTAATTAGGCAGGCAATTAAGCAGTTAGTTAGGCAGGCAAGCAATTTGGCAGGTAATTAGGCAGGCAATAAGGCAAGCAATTAGCAGGCTATTAAGGAGGCAATTAGGCAGTTAATTAAGCAAGCAATTTGGCAGGCAATTAGGCAAACAGGCAATTAGGCATGCAATTAAGCAGTTAATTGGGCAAGTAGGCAATTTGGCAGGTAATTAGGCTAGCAATTAGAAGGCAAGCAATAAGGCAGGCAGGTAAATAGACAGGCAATTAAGCAGTTAGTTAGGCAGGCAAGCAATTTGGCAGGTAATTAGGCAGGCAATAATGCATGCAATTAGGCAGGCATTTAAGCAGTTAAAAAGGCAGGCAATTATGAAGTCAATTCGACAGGCAATTAGGCATCAAGGAAGGCAATTAAATAGGCAATTAGGTGAACAATTAGGGAGGAAATTATGCAGGCAATTAGGCAGTTAATTAGGCAGGCAATTAGGCAGTTTATAAGGCAGGCAATTATGAAGTCAATTAGGCAGGCAATTATGCAGGAAGGCAGGCAATTAGGTAGGCATTTAAGGAAGGCAATTAGGCAGGCAAGCAATTAGGCAAGCAGTAATGCAGTTAATTAGGCAGTTAATTAGGCAGGTAATTAGGCAAGCAATTAGGCAGGCTATAAGGCAGTTAATAAAGCAGTTAATAAGGAAGGCAATTAGGCAGGCAATTAGGCAGTTTATTAAGCAGGCAATTAGGCAGTTAATAAGGCAAGGAATTATGAAGTCAATTAGGCAGGCAATTAGGCAGGAAGTCAGGCATTTAGGTAGGCAATTAGGAAGGCAATTAGGCTGGCAATTAAGCAGGCAATTAGGCAGGCAATAAGGTAGGCAATTAGGCAGTTAATAAGGCGGGCAATTAGGTAGGCAATTAGGCAGGCAATAAGGCAGGCAATTAGGCAAGCAATTAAGCAGGCAAGTAGACAGGCAATTAGGCAGGTAATTAAGCAGGCAATAAGGCAGTTAATTAGGCAAGCAATTAGGCAGGCAGGCAATTAGGCAGGCAGGCAATTAGGCATGCAATTAAGCAGTTAATTTGGCAAGCAGGTAATTTGGCAGGTAATTAGGCAGTTAATAAGGCAGGCAATATGAAGTCAATTAGGCAGGCAATTAGGCAGGAAGGCAGGCAATTTGGTAGGCAAATAGGTAAACAATAAGGCAGGCAATTAGGCAGGCAATTAGGCAGGCAATTAGGCAGGCAATTAGGCAGGCAATTAAGCAGGCAATTAGGCAGTTAATTAGATAGTCAATAAGGCATTTATCAAGGCAGGCAATTATGAAGTCAATTAGGCAGGCTATTAGGCAGGAAGGCAGCCAATTAGGTAGGCAATTAGGTAGGCAATTAGGCAGGCAAGCAGATAGGCAGGCAGTAATGCAGTTAATTAGGCTGGCAAATAGGCAGTTATTTGAGCAGGCAATTAGGCAGTTAATTGAACAGGCAATTAGGCAGGCAATTAGGCAGGTAATTAGGCAAGCAGGCAATTAGGCATGCAATTAAGCAGTTAATTGGACAAGCTGGCAATTTAGCAGGTAATAAGGCAGGCAATTAGGCAGGCAATTAGGCAGGCAATTAAGCAGGCAATTAGGAAGGCAATAAGGCAGGCAATTATGCAGTTAATTAGGCAGGTAATTAGCAGTTAATAAGGCAGGCAATTATGAAGTCAATTAGGCAAACAATTAGGCAAAAAGGCAGGCAATAAGGTAGGCAATTTGGTAGGAAATTAGGCAGGCAAGCAATTAGGCAGGCAGTAAGGCAGTTAATTAGGCTGGCAAATAGGCAGTTATTTGAGCAGGCAATTAGGCAGTTAATTGAACAGGCAATTAGGCAGTTATTTAAGCAGGCAATTAGGCAGTTAATAAGGCAGGAAATTATGAAGTCAACTAGGCAGGCAATTAGGCATGGAAACAGGCATTTAGGTAGGCAATTAGGAAGGCAATTAGGTAAGAAATTTGGTAGGCAATTAGACAGGCAAGCAATTAGGCAGGCAATAAGGCAGGCAATTAGGCAGGCAATTAGGCAGGCAATAAGGCAGGCAATAAGGCAGATGATTAGGCAAGCAATAAGCAGGCAATTAGGCAAGCAAATAGGAAGGCAATTAGGCAGGCAATTAAACAGGCAATTTGGCAGGTAATAAGGCAGGCAATTAGGCAGGCAAGCAATTAGGCAAGCAGCAAGACAGTTAATTAGGCAGTTAATTAGGCAGGCAATTAGGCAGTTACTTAGGCAGTTAATTAGGCAGGCAATTAGGCAGGTTATTATGCAAGCAATTAAGCAGGCAATTAGGCAGTTAATTAGGCAGGCAATTAAGCAGGCAATTAAGCAGTTAATTAGGCAAGCAATTAAGCAGGCAAGCAATAAGGCAGGCAGGTAATTAGGCAGGCAATTAAGCAGTTTATTAGGCAGGCAAGCAATTTGGCAGGTAATTAGGCAGGCAATAAGGCAAGCAATTAGGCAGACAATTAAGGAGGCAATTAGGCAGTTAATTAGGCAAGCAATTAGGCAAGCAAGCAATAAGGCAGGCAGGTAATTAGGCAGGCAATTAAGCAGTTAGTTAGGCAGGCAAGCAATTTGGCAGGTAATTAGGCAGGCAATAAGGCAAGCAATTAAGCAGGCAATTAAGGAGGCAATTATGCAGTTAATTAGGCAAACAATTAGGCAGGTAGGCAATTAGGCATGCAATTAAGCTGTAAAATGGGCAAGCATGCAATTTGGCAGGTAATTAGGCAGGCAATTTGGCAGGCAATTAGGCAGGCATTTAGGCAGGCAATTAAGCAGTTAATAAGGCAAGCAATTATGAAGTCAATTAGAAAGGCAATTAGGCAGGAAGGCAGCCAATTTGGTAGGCAATTAGATAAACAATTAGGCAGGCAATTAGGCAGTTAATTAGCAAGTCAATTAGTCAGTTAATTAGGCAGGCAATTAGGCAGTTAATTATGCAGGCAATTAGGCTGTTAATTAGACAGGCAAGTAGGCAGGTAATTAGGCACGCAATTAGGTAATTAATTAGGCAGGCAATTAAGCAAACAAATAGGCAGGTATACAATTAGGCAGGCAATTAGGTAGCCAAATAGGCAGTTAGCTAGGCGGGCAATTAGGCAGGCAATTAGGCAGGCAATTAGGCAGTAAATTAGGCAGGTAATTAGGCAGGCATGTAATTAGGCATGCAGGCAATTAGGCAGGCAGGTAATTAGGCAGGCAGGCAATTAGGCAGGTAGGCAATAAGGCAGGCAATTAATCAGGCAATTAAGCAGGCAATAAGGCAGGCAATTAGGCAGATAATTAGGCAAGCCTTTAGGCAGGCAATTAGGCAGGTAATTTGGCAGGCAATTAAGCAGGCAATTTGGCAGGTAATTAGGCAGGCAATTAGGCAGGCGAATAGGCAGGCAATTAGACAGCCAATTAGGCAGGCAATTAGGCAGGCAATAAGACAGGAAATTTGGCAGTTAATTAGGTAGGCAATTGGGCAGTTAATAAGGCAGGCAATTATGAAGTCATTTAGGCATGCAATTAGGCAGGAAGGCAGGCAATTAGGTAGGCAATTAGGAAGGCAATTAGGAAGGCAAGCAATTAGGCAGGCAGTAAGGCAGTTAATTAGGAAGGCAATTAGGCAGATAATTAGGTAAGCAGGCAATTAGGCAGGCAGGCAATCGGCAGGTAGGCAATTAGGCAGGTTATAAGGCAGGCAATTAGGCAGTTAATTAAGCAGGTTATTAGGCTGTTAATAAGGCAAGCAATTAAGCAGGCATGCAATAAGGCAGGCAGGTAATTAGGCAGGCAATTAAGCAGTTAATTAGGCAGGCAAGCAATTTGGCAGGTAATTAGGCAGGCAATAAGGCAAGCAATTAAGCAGGCCATTAAGGAGGCAATTATGCAGTTAATTAGGCAAGCATTTAGGCAGGCACGCAATGAGGCAGGCAATTAGGCATGCAATTAAGCAGTCAATTGGGCAAGCATGCAATTTGGCAGGTTATTAGGCAGGCAATTTGGCAGGCAATTAGGAAGGCAATTAGGCAGGAAATTAGGCATTTAATAAGGCAGATAATTATGCAGGAAAATAGGCAGGCAATTGGGCAGGCAATTAGTCAGACAGACAATAAGGCAGGCAATTAGGCAGGTAATTAGGCAGGCAATAAGGCAGGCAAATAGGCAGGCAATTAGACAGCCAATTAGGCAGGCAGTTAGGCATTTAATTAGGCATGCAATTAGACAGCCAATTAGGCAGGCAATTAGGCTTTTAATTAGGCAGATAATAAGGCAGGCAATTTGGCAGGCAATTAGGCAGGCAATTAGTCAGACAGACAATTAGGCAGGCCATTAGGCAGGCAATTAGGCAGGCAATTAGGCAGGTAAAAGGCAAGCAATTAGGCAGACAATTAAGGAGACAATCAGGCAGTTAATTAGGCAAGCAATTAGGCAGGCAATTAGGCAGGTAATTAAACAGGCAATAAGGCAGGCAAATAGGCAGGCAATTAGACAGCCAATTAGGCATTTAATTAGGCAGGCAATAAGACAGGCAAATAATCAGGCAATTAGACAGCCAATTAGGCAGGCAATTAGGCATTTAATTAGGCAGATAATTAGGCAGGAAATAAAGCAGGAATTTAGGCAGCAATTAAGCAGGCAGACAATTAGGCAGGCAATTATGCAGGCATTTAGGCAGGTAATTAGGCAGGCTATTGGCAGGCAATTAGTCAGGCAATTAGGCAGGCAAATAGTGTGCAGACAATTAGACAGGCAATCTGGCAGGCAATTAGGCAGTTAATTAGGCAGGAAATTAAGCAGGGAATTAAGCATTTAATTAGACAGGCAATAAGACAGATAATTAAACAGGCAAATAGGCAGGCAATAAGGCAATTAATTAGGCAGGCAATTAGGCAGTTAATTAGGCAAGCAATAATGCGAGAAATTAGGCAGGCAATTAGGCAGGTAATTAGGCAGGCAGTTAGGCAGGTAATTTGGCAGGCAATTAGGCAGTTAATAAGACAGGCAATTAGGAAGGCAATGAGGCAGGCAATGTAGCAGGCAATTAGGCAGGTAGGTAATTAGTCAGGCAATTAGACAGGCAATTAAGCAGGCAATTAGGCAGTTAATTAGGCAAGCAATTAGGCAGGCAAGCAATAAGGCAGGCAGGTAATTAGGCAGGCAGTTAAGCAGTTAGTTAGGCAGGCAAGCAATTTGGCAGGTAATTAGGCAGGCAATAAGGCAAAAATTAAGCGGGCAATTAAGGAGGCAATTATGCAATTAATTAGGCAAGCAATTAGGCAGGCAGGCAATTAGGCATGCAATTAAGCAGTAAATTGAGAAAGCATGCAATTTGGCAGGTAATTAGGCAGGAAATTAGGCAGGCAATTAGGCAGGCAATTAGGCAGTTAATAAGGCAAGCAATTATGAAGTCAATTAGGCAGGCAATTAGGCAGGAAGTCAGGCATTTAGGTAGGCAATTAGGAAGGCAATTAGGCAGGCAATTAAGCAGGCAATTAGGCAGGCAATAAGGTAGGCAATTAGGCAGTTAATAAGGCGGGCAATTAGGTAGGCAATTAGGCAGGCAATAAGGCAGGCAATTAGGCAAGCAATTAAGCAGGCAAGTAGACAGGCAATTAGGCAGGTAATTAAGCAGGAAATAAGGCAGTTAATTAGGCAAGCAATTAAGCAGGCAAGCAATAAGGCAGGCAGGAAATTAGGCAGGCAATTAAGCAGTTAATTAGGCAGGCAAGTCATTTGGCAGGTAATTAGGCAGGCAATAAGGCAAGCAATTAAGCAGGCAATTAGGCAGTTAATTAGGCAAGCAATTAGGCAGGCAGGCAATTAGGCAGGCAGGCAATTAGGCATGCAATTAAGCAGTTAATTTGGCAAGCAGGTAATTTGGCAGGTAATTAGGCAGTTAATAAGGCAGGCAATATGAAGTCAATTAGGCAGGCAATTAGGCAGGAAGGCAGGCAATTTGGTAGGAAATTAGGTAAACAATTAGGCAGGCAATTAGGCAGGCAATTAGGCAGGCAATTAGGCAGGCAATTAAGCAGGCAATTAGGCAGTTAATTAGATAGTCAATAAGGCATTTATCAAGGCAGGCAATTATGAAGTCAATTAGGCAGGCTATTAGGCAGGAAGGCAGCCAATTAGGTAGGCAATTAGGTAGGCAATTAGGCAGGCAAGCAGATAGGCAGGCAGTAATGCAGTTAATTAGGCTGGCAAATAGGCCTTTATTTGAGCAGGCAATTAGGCAGTTAATTGAACAGGCAATTAGGCAGGCAATTAGGCAAGTAATTAGGCAAGCAGGCAATTAGGCATGCAATTAAGCAGTTAATTGGACAAGCTGGCAATTTAGCAGGTAATAAGGCAGGCAATTAGGCAGGCAATTAGGCAGGCAATTAAGCAGGCAATTAGGAAGGCAATAAGGCAGGCAATTATGCAGTTAATTAGGCAGTTAATTAGCAGTTAATAAGGCAGGCAATTATGAAGTCAATTAGGCAAACAATTAAGCAAAAAGGCAGGCAATTAGGTAGGCAATTTGGTAGGCAATTAGGCAGGCAAGCTATTAGGCAGGCAGTAAGGCAGTTAATTAGGCTGGCAAATAGGCAGTTATTTGAGCAGGCAATTAGGCAGTTAATTGAACAGGCAATTAGGCAGTTAATTAAGCAGGCAATTAGGCAGTTAATAAGGCAGGCAATTATGAAGTCAACTAGGCAGGCAATTAGGCATGGAAACAGGCATTTAGGTAGGCAATTAGGAAGGCAATTAGGTAAGAAATTAGGTAGAAAATTAGACAGGCAAGCAATTAGGCAGGCAATAAGGCAGGCAATTAGGCAGGCAATTGGGCAGGCAATAAGGCAGGCAAAAAGGCAGATGATTAGGCAAGCAATAAGCAGGCAATTAGGCAAGCAAATAGGAAGGCAATTAGGCAGGCAATTAAACAGGCAATTTGGCAGGTAATAAGGCAGGCAATTAGGCAGGCAAGCAATTAGGCAAGCAGCAAGACAGTTAATTAGGCAGTTAATTAGGCAGGCAATTAGGCAGTTACTTTGGCAGTTAATTAGGCAGGCAATTAGGCAGGTTATTATGCAAGCAATAAGCAGGCAATTAGGCAGTTAATTAGGCAGGCAATTAAGCAGGCAATTAAGCAGTTAATTAGGCAAGCAATTAAGCAGGCAAGCAAAAAGGCAGGCAGGTAATTAGGCAGGCAATTAAGCAGTTTATTAGGCAGGCAAGCAATTTGGCAGGTAATTAGGCAGGCAATAAGGGAAACAATTAGGCAGATAATTAAGGAGGCAATTAGGCAGTTTATTAGGCAAGCAATTAGGCAGGCAAGCAATAAGGCAGGCAGGTAATTAGGCAGGCAATTAAGCAGTTAGTTAGGCAGGCAAGCAATTTGGCAGGTAATTAGGCAGGCAATAAGGCAAGCAATTAAGCGGGCAATTAAGGAGGCAATTATGCAATTAATTAGGCAAGCAATTAGGCAGGCAGGTAATTAGGCAGGCAGGTAATTAGGCAGGCAATTAAGCAGTTTATTAGGCAGGCAAGCAATTTGGCAGGTAATTAGGCAGGCAATAAGGCAAGCAATTAGGCAGATAATTAAGGAGGCAATTAGGCAGTTAATTAGGCAAGCAATTAGGCAGGCAAGCAATAAGGCAGGCAGGTAATTAGGCAGGCAATTAAGCAGTTAGTTAGGCAGGAAAGCAATTTGGCAGGTAATTAGGCAGGCAATAAGGCAAGCAATTAAGCAGGCAATTAAGGAGGCAATTATGCAGTTAATTAGGCAAACAATTAGGCAGGTAGGCAATTAGGCATGCAATTAAGCTGTAAAATGGGCAAGCATGCAATTTGGCAGGTAATTAGGCAGGCAATTTGGCAGGCAATTAGGCAGGCATTTAGGCAGGCAATTAAGCAGTTAATAAGGCAAGCAATTATGAAGTCAATTAGAAAGGCAATTAGGCTGGAAGGCAGCCAATTTGGTAGGCAATTAGATAAACAATTAGGCAGGCAATTAGGCAGTTAATTAGGCAGGCAATTAGTCAGTTAATTAGGCAGGCAATTAGGCAGTTAATTATGCAGGCAATTAGGCTGTTAATTAGACAGGCAAGTAGGCAGGTAATTAGGCACGCAATTAGGTAATTAATTAGGCAGGCAATTAAGCAAACAAATAGGCAGGCATACAATTAGGCAGGCAATTAGGTAGCCAAATAGGCAGTTAGATAGGCGGGCAATTAGGCAGGCAATTAGGCAGTAAATTAGGCAGGTAATTAGGCAGGCATGTAATTAGGCATGCAGGCAATTAGGCAGGCAGGTAATTAGGCAGGCAGGCAATTAGGCAGGTAGGCAATAAGGCAGGCAATTAATCAGGCAATTAAGCAGGAAATTAGGCAAGTTGGCAATTAGGCAGGCAATTAGGTAGGCAATTAGGCAGGCAATTAGGCAGGCACTAAGGCTATTAATTAGACAGGCAATAAGGCAGGCAATTAGGCAGTTAATAACGCAGGCAATTAGGCTGGCAATTAGGCAGTTATTTGAGCAGGCAATTAGGCAGTTAATTGAGCAGGAAATTAGGCAGGCAATGAGGCAATATATTAAGCAGTTAATTTAGCAGGCAGGCAATTAGGCAGGTAATTAAGCAGGCAATTAGGCAGGCAATTAGGCAGGCTATCAGGCAGGCAATTAGGCAGTTAATAAAGCAGTTAATAAGGCAGGCAATTAGGCAGTTAATAAAGCAGTTAATAAGGCAGGCAATTAGGCTGGCAATTAGGCTGGCAATTAGGCAGTTAATTGAGCAGGCAATTAGGCAGTTAATTGAACAGGCAATTAGGCAGGCAATAAGGCAATATATTAAGCAGTTAATTAGGCAGGCAGGCAATTTGGCAGGTAATAAGGCAGGCAATTATTCATAAAATTAGGTAGGTAATTAGGCAGGCATGCAATTAGGCATGCAGGCAATTAGGCAGGCAGGCAATTAGACAGGCAGGCATTTAGGCAGGTAGGCAATAAGGCAGGCAATTAATCAGGCAATTAAGCAGGAAATTAGGCAGTTTGGCTATTAGGCAGGCAATATACAGGCAATAAGGCTATTAATTAGACAGGCAATAAGGCATGCAATAAAGCAGTTAATAAGGCAGGCAATTAGGCTGGCAATTAGGCAGTTAATTGAGCAGGCAATTAGGCAGTTAATTGAACAGGCAATTAGGCAGGCAATAAGGCAATATATTAAGCAGTTAATTAGGCAGGCAGGCAATTTGGCAGGTAACAAGGCAGGCAATTAGGCAGGCTATAAGGCAGGCAATTAAACAGTTAATAAAGCAGTTAATTAGGCAGGCAGTCAATTTGGCAGGTAATTAGGCAGGCAATTAGGCAGGCTATCAGGCAGGCAATTAGGCAGTTATAAAGCAGTTAATAAGGCAGGCAATTAGGCAGAGAATTAGGCAGTCAAATTGGCAGGATTTAAGCAGGCAATTAGGCAGTTAATTAGACAGGCAATTAGGCAGGCAATTAGGCAGTAAATTAGGCAGGAAATTAGGCAGGCAGGCAATTAGGCGGGCAGGCAATTAGGCAGGCAGGCAATAAGGCAGGCAGTTAATTAGGTAGGCAATTAGGCAGTTAATTAGGCAGGCAAGCAATTTGGCAGGTAATTAGGCAGGCAATAAGGCAAGCAATTAAGCAGGCAGTTAGGCAGTTAATTAGGCAGGCATTTAGGCAGGCATTTAGGCAGTTAATTAGGCAGGCTTTTTGGCAGGCATTTAGGCAAACAAATAGGCAGGCATACAATTAGGCAGGCAATTAGGTAGGCAATTAGGCAGTTAGATAGGCGGGCAATTAGGCAGGCAATTAGGCATAAAATTAGGTAGGTAATTAGGCAGGCATGCAATTAGGCATGCAGGCAATTATGCAGGCAGGCAATTAGACAGGCAAGCAATTAGGCAGGAAGGCAATAAGGCAGGCAATTATTCAGGCAATTAAGCAGGAAATTAGGCAGGTTGGCTATTAGGCAGGCAATTAAGCAGGCAATAAGGCTATTTATTAGACAGGCAATTAGGCAGGCAATTAGGCAGTTAATAAGGCAGGCAATTAGGCTGGCAATAAGGCAGTTAATTGAGCAGGCAATTAGGCAGTTAATTGAACAGGCAATTAGGCAGGCAATAAGGCAATATATTAAGCAGTTTATTAGGCAGGCAGGCAATTTGGCAGGTAATTAGGCAGGCAATTAGGCAGGCAATAAGGCAAGCAATTATGCAGGCAATTAAGGAGGCAATTAGGCAGTTATTAGGCAAGCAATAAGGAAGGCAGGTAATTAGGCAAACAGGCAATTAGGCATGCAATTAAGCAGTTACTTGGGCAAGAAGGCAATTTGGCAGGTAATTAGGCAGGCAATAAGGCAGGCAATAAGACATGCAATTAGGCAGGCATTTAGGCAGTTAATAAGGCAGGCAATTATGAAGTCAATTAGGCAGGCAATTAGGCAGGAAGGCAGGCATTTAGGTAGGAAATTAGGTAAACAATTAGGCAGGCAATTAGGCAGGCAATTAAGCAGGCAATTAGGCAGGCAATTAGGAAGGCAATTAGGCAAGCAATAATGCAGGCAATTAGGCAGTTAATTAGGCAGGCAATTAGGCAGTTAATAAGGCAGGCTATTATGAAGTCAATTAGGCAGGCTATTAGGCAGGAAGGCAGCCAATTAGGTAGGCACTTAGGCAGGCAATTAGGCAGGAAGGCAGGCATTTAGGTAGGAAATTAGGTAAACAATTAGGCAGGCCATTAGGCAGGCAATTAAGCAGGCAATTAGGCAGGCAATAATGCAGGCAATTAGGCAGTTAATTTAGCAGGCAATTAGGCAGGCAATAAGGCTATATATTAATTGGTTAATTAGGCAGGCAGGCAATTGTCAGGTAATTTGGCAGGCAATTAGGCAGGCTATAAGGCAGGCAATAAGGCAGTTAATAAAGCAGTTAATAAGGCAGGCAATTAGTCAGGTAATTAGGCAGGCAATAAGGCTGGCAATTAGGCAGTTATTAAGCAGGCAATTAGGCAGTTAATAAGGCAGGCAATTATGAAGTCAATTAGGCAGGCAATTATGCAGGAAGGCAGGCAATTAGGTAGGCAATTAGGAAGTCAATTAGGCAGGCAAGCAATTAGGCAAGCAGTAAGGCAGTTAATTAGGCAGGCAATTAGGCAGTTTATTAGGCAGGCAATTAGGCAGGCAATTAGGCAGTTAATTAGGCAAGCAATTAAGCTGGCAATTAGGCAGGCAATTAAGCAGGCAATTAGGCATTTAATTAGGCAAGCAATTAAGCAGGCAAGCAATAAGGCAGGCAGGTTATTAGGCAGGCAATTAAGCAGTTAATTAGGCAGGCAGGCAATTAGGCATGCAATTAAGCTGTAAATTGGGCAAGCATGCAATTTGGCAGGTAATTAGGCAGGCAATAAGGCAAGCAATTAGGCAGACAATTAAGGAGGCAATTAGGCAGTAAATTAGGCAAGCAATTAGGCAGGCAGGCAATTAGGCAAACAGGCAATTAGGCATGCAATTAAGCAGTAAATTGGGCAAGCAGGCAATTTGGCAGGTAATTAGGCAGGCAATAAGGCAGGCAATAAGGCATGCAATTAGGCAGGCATTTAGGCAGTTAAAAAGGCAGGCAATTATGAAGTCAATTAGACAGGCAATTAGACAGCAAGGCAGGCAATTAGGTAGGCAATTAGGTAATCAATTAGGTAGGCAATTAGGTAATCAATTAGGGAGGCAATTATGCAGGCAATTAGGCAGTTAATTAAGCAGGCAATTAGGCAGTTTATAAGGCAGGCAATTATGAAGTCAATTAGGCAGGCAATTATGCAGGAAGGCAGGCAATTAGGTAGGCAATTAGGAAGGCAATTAGGCTGGCAAGCGATTAGGCCAGCAGTAAGGCAGTTAATTAGGCAGGCAATTAGGCAGGTAATTAGGCAAGCAGGCAATTAGGCATGCAATTAAGCAGTTATTGGACAAGCTGGCAATTTAGCAGGTAATAAGGCAGGCAATTAGGCAGGCAATTAGGCAGGCAATTAAGCAGGCAATTAGGCAGGCAATAAGGCAGGCAATTATGCAGTTAATTAGGCAGGCAATTAGCAGTTAATAAGGCAGGCAATTATGAAGTCAATTAGGCAAACAATTAGGCAAAAAGGCAGGCAATTAGGTAGGCAATTTGGTAGGCAATTAGGCAGGCAAGCAATTAGGCAGGCAGTAAGGCAGTTAATTAGGCTGGCAAATAGGCAGTTATTTGAGCAGGCAATTAGGCAGTTAATTGAACAGGCAATTAGGCAGTTAATTAAGCAGGCAATAGAGCAGTTAATAAGGCAGGCAATTATGAAGTCAACTAGGCAGGCAATTAGGCAGGAAGGCAGGCATTTAGGTAGGCAATTAGGAAGGCAATTAGGTAAGCAATTTGGTAGGCAATTAGACAGGCAAACAATTAGGCAGGCAATAAGGCAGGCAATTAGGCAGGCAATTAGGCAGGCAATAAGGCAGATGATTAGGCAAGCAATAAGCAGGCAATTAGGCAAGCAAATAGGAAGGCAATTAGGCAGGCAATTAAACAGGCAATTTGGCAGGTAATAAGGCAGGCAATTAGGCAGGCAAGCAATTAGGCAAGCAGCAAGACAGTTAATTAGGCAGTTAATTAGGCAGGCAATTAGGCAGTTACTTAGGCAGTTAATTAGGCAGGCAATTAGGCAAGTTATTATGCAAGCAATTAAGCAGGCAATTAGGCAGTTAATTAGGCAGGCAATTAAGCAGGTAATTAAGCAGTTAATTAGGCAAGCAATTAAGCAGGCAAGCAATAAGGCAGGCAGGTAATTAGGCAGGCAATTAAGCAGTTTATTAGGCAGGCAAGCAATTTGGCAGGTAATTAGGCAGGCAATAAGGCAAGCAATTAGGCAGACAATTAAGGAGGCAATTAGGCAGTTAATTAGGCAAGCAATTAGGCAGGCAAGCAATAAGGCAGGCAGGTAATTAGGCAGCAATTAAGCAGTTAGTTAGGCAGGCAAGCAATTTGGCAGGTAATTAGGCAGGCAATAAGGCAAGCAATTAAGCAGGCAATTAAGGAGGCAATTATGCAGTTAATTAGGCAAACAATTAGGCAGGTAGGCAATTAGGCATGCAATTAAGCTGTAAAATGGGCAAGCATGCAATTTGGAAGGTAATTAGGCAGGCAATTAGGCAGGCAATTAGGCAGGCATTTAGGCAGGCAATTAAGCAGTTAATAAGGCAAGCAATTATGAAGTCAATTAGAAAGGCAATTAGGCAGAAAGGCAGCCAATTTGGTAGGCAATTAGATAAACAATTAGGCATGCAATTAGGCAGTTAATTAGGCAGGCAATTAGTCAGTTAATTAGGCAGGCAATTAGGCAGTTAATTATGCAGGCAATTAGGCTGTTAATTAGACAGGCAAGTAGGCAGGTAATTAGGCACGCAATTAGGTAATTAATTAGGCAGGCAATTAGGCAAACAAATAGGCAGGCATACAATTAGGCAGGCAATTAGGTAGCCAAATAGGCAGTTAGATAGGCGGGCAATTAGGCAGGCAATTAGGTAGGCAATTAGGCAGTAAATTAGGCAGGTTATTAGGCAGGCATGTAATTAGGCATGCAGGCAATTAGGCAGGCAGGTAATTAGGCAGGTAGGCAATAAGGCAGGCAATTAATCAAGCAATTAAGCAGGAAATTAGGCAAGTTGGCAATTAGGCAGGCAATTAGGTAGGCAATTAAGCAGGCAATTAGGTAGGCAATTAAGCAGGCAATTAGGTAGGCACTAAGGCTATTAATTAGACAGGCAATTAGGCAGGCAATAAGGCAGGCAATTAGGCAAATAATAACGCAGGCAATTAGGCTGGCAATTAGGCAGTTATTTGAGCAGGCAATTAGGCAGTTAATTGAGCAGGCAATTAGGCAGGCAATGAGGCAATATATTAAGCAGTTAATTAGGCAGGCAGGCAATTAGGCGGGCAGGCAATTAGGCGGGCAGGCAATTAGGCAGGCAGGCAATTAGTCAGGCAGGTAATTAGGTAGGCAATAAGGCAGTTAATTAGGCAGGCAAGCAATTTGGCAGGTAATTAGGCAGGCAATAAAGCAAGCAAATAAGCAGGCAATTAGGCAGTTAATTAGGCAGGCATTTAGGCAGGCAATTAGGCAGTTAATTAGGCAGGCTTTTATGCAGGCATTTAGGCAAACAAATATGCAGGCATACAATTAGGCAGGCAGTTAAATAGGCAATAAGGCAGTTAGATAGGCGGGCAATTAGGCAGGCAATTAGGCAGGCAATTAGGCATAAAATTAGGTAGGTAATTAGGCAGGCATGCAATTAGGCATGCAGGCAATTAGGCAGGCAGGCAATTAGACAGGCAGGCAATTAGGCAGGCAATTAGGCAGTTAATTGAGCAGGCAATTAGGCAGTTAATTGAACAGGCAATTAGGCAGGCAATAAGGCAATATATTAAGCAGTTAATTAGGCAGGCAGGCAATTTGGCAGGTAATAAGGCAGGCCATAAGGCAGGCTATAAGGCAGGCAATTAAACAGTTAATAAAGCAGTTAATTAGGCAGGCAAGTCATTTGGCAGGTAATTAGGCAGGCAATAAGGCAAGCAATTAAGCAGGCAATTAAGGAGGCAATTAGGCAGTTATTAGGCAAGCAATTATGAAGGCAGGTAATTAGGCAAACAGGCAATTAGGCATGCAATTAAGCAGTTACTTGGGCAAGTAGGCAATTTGGCAGGTAATTAGGCAGGCAATAAGGCAGGCAATAAGGCATGCAATTAGGCAGGCATTTAGGCAGTTAATAAGGCAGGCAATTATGAAGTAAATTAGGCAGGCAATTAGGCAGGAAGGCAGGCATTTAGGTAGGAAATTAGGTAAAGAATTAGGCAGGCAATTAGGCAGGCAATTAGGAAGGCAATTAAGCAGGCAATTAGGCAGGCAATAATGCAGGCAATTAGGCAGTTAATTAGGCAGGCAATTAGGCAGTTAATAAGGCAGGCAATTATGAAGTCAATTAGGCAGGCTATTAGGCAGGAAGGCAGCCAATTAGGTAGGCAATTAAGTAGGCATTTAGGCAGGCAGTAAGGCAGTTAATTAGGCAGGCAATTAAGCAGATAATTAGGCAAGCAGGCAATTAGGCATGCAATTAAGCAGTTAATTGGGCAAACAGGCAATTAAGCACGTAATAAGGCAGGCAATTAGGCAGGCAATTAGGCAGGCAATTAGGCAGGCAATAAGGCAGGCAATTATGCAGTTAATCAGCCAGGCAATTTGCAGTTAATAAGGCTGGCATTTATGAAGTCATTTAGGCAGGCAATTAGGCAGGAAGGCAGACAATTAGGCAGGAAGGCAGGCAATTAGGTAGGCAATTTGGTAGGCAATTAGACAGGCAAGGAATTTGGCAGGTAGTAAGGCAGTTAATTAGGCTGGCAATTAGACAGTTAATTGAACATGCAGTTAGGCAGTTGATTGAGCAGGCTATTAGGCAGTTAATAAGGCAGGCAATTACGAAGTCAATTAGGCAGGTAATTAGACAGGAAGGCAGGCATTTAGGTAGGCAATTAGGAAGGCAATTAGGCAGGCAATTAGGTAGGCAATTTGGTAGGCAATTAGGCAGGCAAGCAATTAGGCAGGCAGTAAGGAAGTTAATTAGGCAAATAATTAGGCAGGCAATTAAGCAGGCAATAAGGCAGGCAATTAGGTAGATAATTAGGCAGGCAATTAGGCAGATAATTAGGCAAGCCTTTAGGCAGGCAATTAGGCAGGTAATTTGGCAGGCAATTAAGCAGGCAATTTGGCAGGTAATTAGGCAGGCAATTAGGCAGGCGAATAGGCAGGCAATTAGACAGCCAATTAGGCAGGCAATTAGGCAGGCAATAAGACAGGAAATTTGGCAGTTAATTAGGTAGGCAATTGGGCAGTTAATAAGGCAGGCAATTATGAAGTCATTTAGGCATGCAATTAGGCAGGAAGGCAGGCAATTAGGTAGGCAATTAGGAAGGCAATTAGGAAGGCAAGCAATTAGGCAGGCAGTAAGGCAGTTAATTAGGAAGGCAATTAGGCAGATAATTAGGTAAGCAGGCAATTAGGCAGGCAGGCAATCGGCAGGTAGGCAATTAGGCAGGTTATAAGGCAGGCAATTAGGCAGTTAATTAAGCAGGTTATTAGGCTGTTAATAAGGCAAGCAATTAAGCAGGCATGCAATAAGGCAGGCAGGTAATTAGGCAGGCAATTAAGCAGTTAATTAGGCAGGCAAGCAATTTGGCAGGTAATTAGGCAGGCAATAAGGCAAGCAATTAAGCAGGCCATTAAGGAGGCAATTATGCAGTTAATTAGGCAAGCATTTAGGCAGGCACGCAATGAGGCAGGCAATTAGGCATGCAATTAAGCAGTCAATTGGGCAAGCATGCAATTTGGCAGGTTATTAGGCAGGCAATTTGGCAGGCAATTAGGAAGGCAATTAGGCAGGAAATTAGGCATTTAATAAGGCAGATAATTAGGCAGGAAAATAGGCAGGCAATTGGGCAGGCAATTAGTCAGACAGACAATAAGGCAGGCAATTAGGCAGGTAATTAGGCAGGCAATAAGGCAGGCAAATAGGCAGGCAATTAGACAGCCAATTAGGCAGGCAATTAGGCATTTAATTAGGCAGGCAATTAGACAGCCAATTAGGCAGGCAATTAGGCTTTTAATTAGGCAGATAATAAGGCAGGCAATTTGGCAGGCAATTAGGCAGGCAATTAGTCAGACAGACAATTAGGCAGGCCCTAGGCAGGCAATTAGGCAGGCAATTAGGCAGGTAAAAGGCAAGCAATTAGGCAGACAATTAAGGAGGCAATCAGGCAGTTCATTAGGCAAGCAATTAGGCAGGCAATTAGGCAGGTAATTAAGCAGGCAATAAGGCAGGCAAATAGGCAGGCAATTAGACAGCCAATTAGGCATTTAATTAGGCAGGCAATAAGGCAAGCAAATAATCAGGCAATTAGACAGCCAATTAGGCAGGCAATTAGGCATTTAATTAGGCAGATAATTAGGCAGGAAATAAAGCAGGAATTTAGGCAGCAATTAGGCAGGCAGACAATTAGGCAGGCAATTATGCAGGCATTTAGGCAGGTAATTAGGCAGGCTATTGGCAGGCAATTAGGCAGGCAATTAGGCAGGCAAATAGTGAGCAGACAATTAGGCAGGCAATCTGGCAGGCAATTAGGCAGTTAATTAGGCAGGAAATTAAGCAGGGAATTAAGCATTTAATTAGACAGGCAATAAGACAGATAATTAAACAGGCAAATAGGCAGGCAATAAGGCAATTAATTAGGCAGGCAATTAGGCAGTTAATTAGGCAAGCAATAATGCGAGCAATTAGGCAGGCAATTAGGCAGGTAATTAGGCAGGCAGTTAGGCAGGTAATTTGGCAGGCAATTAGGCAGTTAATAAGACAGGCAATTAGGTAGGCAAGGAGGCAGGCAATGTGGCAGGCAATTAGGCAGGTAGGTAATTAGTCAGGCAATTAGACAGGCAATTAAGCAGGCAATTAGGCAGTTAATTAGGCAAGCAATTAGGCAGGCAAGCAATAAGGCAGGCAGGTAATTAGGCAGGCAGTTAAGCAGTTAGTTAGGCAGGCAAGCAATTTGGCAGGTAATTAGGCAGGCAATAAGGCAATCAATTAAGCGGGCAATTAAGGAGGCAATTATGCAATTAATTAGGCAAGCAATTAGGCAGGCAGGCAATTAGGCAGGCAGGCAATTAGGCATGCAATTAAGCAGTAAATTGAGAAAGCATGCAATTTGGCAGGTAATTAGGCAGGCAATTAGGCAGGCAATTAGGCAGGAAATTAGGCAGTTAATAAGGCAAGCAATTATGAAGTCAACTAGGCAGGCAATTAGGCAGGAAGTCAGGCATTTAGGTAGGCAATTAGGAAGGCAATTAGGCAGGCAATTAAGCATGCAATTAGGCAGGCAATAAGGTAGGCAATTAGGCAGTTAATAAGGCGGGCAATTATGTAGGCAATTAGGCAGGCAATAAGGCAGGCAATTAGGCAAGCAATTAAGCAGGCAAGTAGACAGGCAATTAGACAGGTAATTAAGCAGGCAATAAGGCAGTTAATTAGGCAAGCAATTAAGCAGGCAAGCAATAAGGCAGGCAGGAAATTAGGCAGGCAATTAAGCAGTTAATTAGGCAGGCAAGTCATTTGGCAGGTAATTAGGCAGGCAATAAGGCAAGCAATTAAGCAGGCAATTAGGCAGTTAATTAGGCAAGCAATTAGGCAGGCAGGCAATTAGGCAGGCAGGCAATTAGGCATGCAATTAAGCAGTTAATTTGTAAAGCAGGTAATTTGGCAGGTAATTAGGCAGTTCATAAGGCAGGCAATATGAAGTCAATTAGGCAGGCAATTAGGCAGGAAGGCAGGCAATTTGGTAGGCAATTAGGTAAACAATTAGGCAGGCAATTAGGCAGGCAATTAGGCAGGCAATTACGCAGGCAATTAAGCAGGCAATTAGGCAGTTAATTAGATAGTCAATAAGGCATTTATCAAGGCAGGCAATTATGAAGTCAATTAGGCAGGCTATTAGGCAGGAAGGCAGCCAATTAGGTAGGCAATTAGGTAGGCAATAAGGCAGGCAAGCAGATAGGCAGGCAGTAATGCAGTTAATTAGGCTGGCAAATAGGCAGTTATTTGAGCAGGCAATTAGGCAGTTAATTGAACAGGCAATTAGGCAGGCAATTAGGCAGGTAATTAGGCAAGTAGGCAATTAGGCATGCAATTAAGCAGTTAATTGGACAAGCTGGCAATTTAGCAGGTAATAAGGCAGGCAATTAGGCAGGCAATTAAGCAGGCAATTAGGAAGGCAATAAGGCAGGCAATTATGCAGTTAATTAGGCAGGTAATTAGCAGTTAATAAGGCAGGCAATTATGAAGTCAATTAGGCAAACAATTAAACAAAAAGGCAGGCAATTAGGTAGGCAATTTGGTAGGCAATTAGGCATGCAAGCTATTAGGCAGGCAGTAAGGCAGTTAATTAGGCTGGCAAATAGGCAGTTATTTGAGCAGGCAATTAGGCAGTTAATTGAACAGGCAATTAGGCAGTTAATTAAGCAGGCAATTAGGCAGTTAATAAGGCAGGCAATTATGAAGTCAACTAGGCAGGCAATTAGGCATGGAAACAGGCCATTAGGTAGGCAATTAGGAAGGCAATTAGGTAAGAAATTTGGTAGGAAATTAGACAGGCAAGCAATTAGGCAGGCAATAAGGCAGACAATTAGGCAGGCAATTGGGCAGGCAATAAGGCAGGCAAAAAGGCAGATGATTAGGCAAGCAATAAGCAGGCAATTAGGCAAGCAAATAGGAAGGCAATTAGGCAGGCAATTAAACAGGCAATTTGGCAGGTAATAAGGCAGGCAATTAGGCAGGCAAGCAATTAGGCAAGCAGCAAGACAGTTAATTAGGCAGTTAATTAGGCAGGCAATTAGGCAGTTACTTAGGCAGTTAATTAGGCAGGCAATTAGGCTGGTTATTATTCAAGGAATTAAGCAGGCAATTAGGCAGTTAATTAGGCAAGCAATTAAGCAGGCAAGCAATAAGGCAGGCAGGTAATTAGGCAGGCAATTAAGCAGTTTATTAGGCAGGCAAGCAATTTGGCAGGTAATTAGGCAGGCATTAAGGCAAGCAATTAGGCAGACAATTAAGGAGGCAATTAGGCAGTTAATTAGGCAAGAAATTAGGCAGGCAAGCAATAAGGTAGGCAGGTAATTAGGCAGGCAATTAAGCAGTTAGTTAGGCAGGCAAGCAATTTGGCAGGTAATTAGGCAGGCAATAAGGCAAGCAATTAAGCAGGCAATTAAGGAGGCAATTATGCAGTTAATTAGGCAAACAATTAGGCAGGTAGGCAATTAGGCATGCAATTAAGCTGTAAGATGGGCAAGCATGCAATTTGGCAGGTAATTAGGCAGGCAATTTGGCAGGCAATTAGGCAGGCATTTAGGCAGGCAATTAAGCAGTTAATAAGGCAAGCAATTATGAAGTCAATTAGAAAGGCAATTAGGCAGGAAGGCAGCCAATTTGGTAGGCAATTAGATAAACAATTAGGCAGGCAATTAGTCAGTTAATTAGGCAGGCAATTAGTCAGTTAATTAGGCAGGCAATTAGGCAGTTAATTATGCAGGAAATTAGGCTGTTAATTAGACAGGCAAGTAGGCAGGTAATTAGGCACGCAATTAGGTAATTAATTAGGCAGGCAATTAAGCAAACAAATAGGCAGGCATACAATTAGGCAGGCAATTAGGTAGCCAAATAGGCAGTTAGATAGGCGGGCAATTAGGCAGGCAATTAGGCAGGCAATTAGGCAGTAAATTAGGCAGGTAATTAGGCAGGCATGTAATTAGGCATGCAGGCAATTAGGCAGGCAGGTAATTAGGCAGGCAAGCAATTAGGCAGGTAGGCAATTAGGCAGGCAGTTAATTAGGTAGGCAATTAGGTAGCCAAATAGGCAGTTGGATAGGCGGGCAATTAGGCAGGCAATTAGGCAGGCAATTAGGCAGTAAATTAGGCCGGTAATTAGGCAGGCATGTAATTAGGCATGCAGGCAATTAATCAGGCAATTAAGCAGGAAATTAGGCAAGTTGGCAATTAGGCAGGCAATTAGGTAGGCAATTAAGCAGGCAATTAGGCAGGCACTAAGGCTATTAATTAGACAGGCAATAAGGCAGGCAGATAGGCAGTTAATAACGCAGGCAATTAGGCTGGCAATTAGGCAGTTATTTGAGCAGGCAATTAGGCAGTTAATTGAGCAGGCAATTAGGCAGGCAATGAGGCAATATATTAAGCAGTTAATTTAGCAGGCAGGCAATTTGGCAGGTAATTAGGCAGGCAATTAGGCAGGCTATCAGGCAGGCAATTAGGCAGTTAATAAAGCAGTTAATAAGGCAGGCAATTAGGATGGCAATTAGGCTGGCAATTAGGCAGTTAATTGAGCAGGCAATTAGGCAGTTAATTGAACAGGCAATTAGGCAGGCAATAAGGCAATATATTAAGCAGTTAATTAGGCAGGCAATTTGGCAGGTAATAAGGCAGGCAATTAGGCATATAATTAGGTAGGTAATTAGGCAGGCATGCAATTAGGCATGCAGGCAATTAGGCAGGCAGGCAATTAGACAGGCAGGCAATTAGGCAGGTAGGCAATAAGGCAGGCAATTAATCAGGCAATTAAGCAGGAAATTAGGCAGTTTGGCTATTAGGCAGGCAATTAAGCAGGCAATAAGGCTATTAATTAGACAGGCAATAAGGCATGCAATAAAGCAGTTAATAAGGCAGGCAATTAGGCTGGCAATTAGGCAGTTAATTGAGCAGGCAATTAGGCAGTTAATTGAACAGGCAATTAGGCAGGCAATAAGGCAATATATTAAGCAGTTAATTAGGCAGGCAGGCAATTTGGCAGGTAACAAGGCAGGCAATTAGGCAGGCTATAAGGCAGGCAATTAAACAGTTAATAACGCAGTTAATTAGGCAGGCAGTCAATTTGGCAGGTAATTAGGCAGGCAATTAGGCAGGCTATCAGGCAGGCAATTAGGCAGTTATAAAGCAGTTAATAAGGCAGGCAATTAGGCAGGCAATTAGGCAGTCAAATTGGCAGGATTTAAGCAGGCAATTAGGCAGTTAATTAGACAGGCAATTAGGCAGGCAATTAGGCAGTAAATTAGGCAGGAAATTAGGCAGTGAGGCAATTAGGCGGGCAGGCAATTAGGCGGGCAGGCAATTAGGCAGGCAGGCAATTAGGCAGGCAGTTAATTAGGTAGGCAATTAGGCAGTTAATTAGGCAGGCAAGCAATTTGGCAGGTAATTAGGCAGGCAATAAGGCAAGCAATTAAGCAGGCAATTAGGCAGTTAATTAGGCAGGCATTTAGGCAGGCATTTAGGCAGTTAATTAGGCTGCTCTTTGGCAGGCATTTAGGCAAACAAATAGGCAGGCATACAATTAGGCAGGCAATTAGGCATAAAATTAGGTAGGTAATTAGGCAGGCATGCAATTAGGCATGCAGGCAATTATGCAGGCAGGCAATTAGACAGGCAGGCAATTAGGCAGGTAGGCAATAAGGTAGGCAATTATTCAGGCAATTAAGCAGGAAATTAGGCAGGTTGGCTATTAGGCAGGCAATTAAGCAGGCAATAAGGCTATTTATTAGACAGGCAATTAGGCAGGCAATTAGGCAGGCAATTAGGCAGGCAATTAGGCAGGCCATAAGGCAGGCAATAAGGCAAGCAATAAGGCAGATGATTAGGCAAGCAATAAGCAGGCAATTAGGCAAGCAAATAGGAAGGCAATTAGGCAGGCAATTAAACAGGCAATTTGGCAGGTAAAAAGGCAGGCAAGCAATTAGGCAAGCAAGCAATTAGGCAAGCAGCAAGACAGTTAATTAGGCAGTTAATTAGGCAGGCAATTAGGCAGTTACTTAGGCAGTTAATTAGGCAGGCAATTAGGCAAGTTATTATGCAAGCAATTAAGCAGGCAATTAGGCAGTTAATTAGGCAGGCAATTAAGCAGGCAATTAAGCAGTTAATTAGGCAAGCAATTAAGCAGGCAAGCAATAAGGCAGGCAGGTAATTAGGCATGAAATTAAGCAGTTTATTAGGCAGGCAAGCAATTTGGCAGGTAATTAGGCAGGCAATAAGGCAAGCAATTAGGCAGACAATTAAGGAGGCAATTAGGCAGTTAATTAGGCAAGCAATTAGGCAGGCAAGCAATAAGGCAGGCAGGTAATTAGGCAGCAATTAAGCATTTAGTTAGGCAGGCAAGCAATTTGGCAGGTAATTAGGCAGGCAATAAGGCAAGCAATTAAGCAGGCCATTAAGGAGGCAATTATGCAGTTAATTAGGCAAACAATTAGGCAGGTAGGCAATTAGGCATGCAATTAAGCTGTAAAATGGGCAAGCATGCAATTTGGAAGGTAATTAGGCAGGCAATTTGGCAGGCAATTAGGCAGGCATTTAGGCAGGCAATTAAGCAGTTAATAAGGCAAGCAATTATGAAGTCAATTAGAAAGGCAATTAGGCAGGAAGGCAGCCAATTTGGTAGGCAATTAGATAAACAATTAGGCATGCAATTAGGCAGTTAATTAGGCAGGCAATTAGTCAGTTAATTAGGCTGGCAATTAGGCAGTTAATTATGCAGGCAATTAGGCTGTTAATTAGACAGGCAAGTAGGCAGGTAATTAGGCACGCAATTAGGTAATGAATTAGGCAGGCAATTAGGCAAACAAATAGGCAGGCATACAATTAGGCAGGCAATTAGGTAGCCAAATAGGCAGTTAGATAGGCGGGCAATTAGGCAGGCAATTAGGTAGGCAATTAGGCAGTAAATTAGGCAGGTAATTAGGCAGGCATGTAATTAGGCATGCAGGCAATTAGGCAGGCAGGTAATTAGGCAGGTAGGCAATAAGGCAGGCAATTAATCAGGCAATTAAGCAGGAAATTAGGCAAGTTGGCAATTAGGCAGGCAATTAGGTAGGCAATTAAGCAGGCAATTAGGTAGGCAATTAAGCAGGCAATTAGGTAGGTACTAAGGCTATTAATTAGACAGGCAATTAGGCAGGCAATAAGGCAGGCAATTAGGCAATTAATAACGCAGGCAATTAGGCTGGCAATTAGGCAGTTATTTGAGCAGGCAATTAGGCAGTTAATTGAGCAGGCAATTAGGCAGGCAATGAGGCAATATATTAAGCAGTTAATTAGGCAGGCAGGCAATTAGGAGGGCAGGCAATTAGGCGGGCAGGCAATTAGGCAGGCAGGCAATTAGTCAGGCAGGTAATTAGGTAGGCAATAAGGCAGTTAATTAGGCAGGCAAGCAATTTGGCAGGTAATTAGGCAGGCAATAAGGCAAGCAAATAAGCAGGCAATTAGGCAGTTAATTAGGCAGGCATTTAGGCAGGCAATTAGGCAGTTAATTAGGCAGGCTTTTAGGCAGGCATTTAGGCAAACAAATATGCAGGCATACAATTAGGCAGGCAGTTAGGTAGGCAATTAGGCAGTTAGATAGGCGGGCAATTAGGCAGGAAATTAGGCAGGCAATTAGGCAGGCAATTAGGCAGGCAATTAGGCATAAAATTAGGTAGGTAATTAGGCAGGCAATAAGGCAGGCAAAAAGGCAGATGATTAGGCAAGCAATAAGCAGGCAATTAGGCAAGCAAATAGGAAGGCAATTAGGCAGGCAATTAAACAGGCAATTTGGCAGGTAATAAGGCAGGCAATTAGGCAGGCAAGCAATTAGGCAAGCAGCAAGACAGTTAATTAGGCAGTTAATTACGCAGGCAATTAGGCAGTTACTTAGGCAGTTAATTAGGCAGGCAATTAGGCAGGTTATTATGCAAGCAATTAAGCAGGCAATTAGGCAGTTAATTAGGCAGGCAATTAAGCAGGCAATTAAGCAGTTAATTAGGCAAGCAATTAAGCAGGCAAGCAATAAGGCAGGCAGGTAATTAGGCAGGCAATTAAGCAGTTTATTAGGCAGGCAAGCAATTTGGCAGGTAATTAGGCAGGCAATAAGGCAAGCAATTAGGCAGATAATTAAGGAGGCAATTAGGCAGTTAATTAGGCAAGCAATTAGGCAGGCAAGCAATAAGGCAGGCAGGTAATTAGGCAGGCAATTAAGCAGTTAGTTAGGCAGGCAAGCAATTTGGCATGTAATTAGGCAGGCAATAAGGCAAGCAATTAAGCAGGCAATTAAGGAGGCAATTATGCAGTTAATTAGGCAAACAATTAGGCAGGTAGGCAATTAGGCATGCAATTAAGCTGTAAAATGGGCAAGCATGCAATTTGGCAGGTAATTAGGCAGGCAATTTGGCAGGCAATTAGGCAGGCATTTAGGCAGGCAATTAAGCAGTTAATAAGGCAAGCAATTATGAAGTCAATTAGAGAGGCAATTAGGCAGGAAGGCAGCCAATTTGGTAGGCAATTAGATAAACAATTAGGCAGGCAATTAGGCAGTTAATTAGGCAGGCAATTAGTCAGTTAATTAGGCAGGCAATTAGGCAGTTAATTATGCAGGCAATTAGGCTGTTAATTAGACAGGCAAGTAGGCAGGTAATTAGGCACGCAATTAGGTAATTAATTAGGCAGGCAATTAAGCAAACAAATAGGCAGGCATACAATACGGCAGGCAATTAGGTAGCCAAATAGGCAGTTAGATAGGCGGGCAATTAGGCAGGCAATTAGGCAGGCAATTAGGCAGTAAATTAGGCAGGTAATTAGGCAGGCATGTAATTAGGCATGTAGGCAATTAGGCAGGCAGGTAATTAGGCTGGCAGGCAATTAGGCAGGTAGGCAATAAGGCAGGCAATTAATCAGGCAATTAAGCAGGAAATTAGGCAAGTTGGCAATTAGGCAGGCAATTAGGTAGGCAATTAGGCAGGCAATTAGGTAGGCAATTAGGCAGGCACTTAGGCTATTAATTAGACAGGCAATAAGGCAGGCAATTAGGCAGTTAATAACGCAGGCAATTAGGCTGGCAATTAGGCAGTTATTTGAGCAGGCAATTAGGCAGTTAATTGAGCAGGCAATTAGGCAGGCAATGAGGCAATATATTAAGCAGTTAATTTAGCAGGCAGGCAATTTGGCAGGTAATTAGGCAGGCAATTAGGCAGGCTATCAGGCAGGCAATTAGGCAGTTAATAAAGCAGTTAATAAGGCAGGCAATTAGGCTGGCAATTAGGCCGTCAATTAGGCAGTTAATTGAGCAGGCAATTAGGCAGTTACTTGAACAGGCAATTAGGCAGGCAATAAGGCAATATATTAAGCAGTTAATTCGGCAGGCAGGCAATTTGGCAGGTAATAAGGCAGGCAATTAGGCATAAAATTAGGTAGGTAATTAGGCAGGCATGCAATTAAGCATGCAGGCAATTAGGCAGGCAGGCAATTAGACAGGCAGGCAATTAGGCAGGTAGGCAATAAGGCAGGCAATTAATCAGGCAATTAAGCAGGAAATTAGGCAGTTTGGCTATTAGGCAGGCAATTAAGCAGGCAATAAGGCTATTAATTAGACAGGCAATAAGGCATGCAATAAAGCAGTTAATAAGGCAGGCAATTAGGCTGGCAATTAGGCAGTTAATTGAGCATGCAATTAGGCAGTTAATTGAACAGGCAATTAGGCAGGCCATAAGGCAATATATTAAGCAGTTAATTAGGCAGGCAGGCAATTTGGCAGGTAACAAGGCAGGCAATTAGGCAGGCTATAAGGCAGGCAATTAAACAGTTAATAAAGCAGTTAATTAGGCAGGCAGTCAATTTGGCAGGTAATTAGGCAGGCAATTAGGCAGGCTATCAGGCAGGCAATTAGGCAGTTATAAAGCAGTTAATAAGGCAGGCAATTAGGCAGAGAATTAGGCAGTCAAATTGGCAGGATTTAAGCAGGCAATTAGGCAGTTAATTAGACAGGCAATTAGGCAGGCAATTAGGCAGTAAATTAGGCAGGAAATTAGGCAGGCAATTAGGCAGTAAATTAGGCAGGAAATTAGGCAGGCAGGCAATTAGGCGGGCAGGCAATTAGGCAGGCAGGCAATTAGGCAGGCAGTTAATTAGGTAGGCAATTAGGCAGTTAATTAGGCAGGCAAGCAATTTGGCAGGTAATTAGGCAGGCAATAAGGCAAGCAATTAAGCAGGCAATTAGGCAGTTAATTAGGCAGGCATTTAGGCAGGCATTTAAGCAGTTAATTAGGCAGGCTTTTTGGCAGGCATTTAGGCAAACAAATAGGCAGGCATACAATTAGGCAGGCAATTAGGTAGGCAATTAGGCAGTTAGATAGGCGGGCAATTAGGCAGGCAATTAGGCATAAAATTAGGTAGGTAATTAGGCAGGCATGCAATTAGGCATGCAGGCAATTATGCAGGCAGGCAATTAGACAGGCAGGCAATTAGGCAGGTAGGCAATAAGGCAGGCAATTATTCAGGCAATTAAGCAGGAAATTAGGCAGGTTGGCTATTAGGCAGGCAATTAAGCAGGCAATAAGGCTATTTATTAGACAGGCAATTAGGCAGGCAATTAGGCAGTTAATAAGGCAGGCAATTAGGCTGGCAATAAGGCAGTTAATTGAGCAGGCAATTAGGCAGTTAATTGAACAGGCAATTAGGCAGGCAATAAGGCAATATATTAAGCAGTTTATTAGGCAGGCAGGCAATTTGGCAGGTAATTAGGCAGGCAATTAGGCAGGCAATAAGGCAAGCAATTATGCAGGCAATTAAGGAGGCAATTAGGCAGTTATTAGGCAAGCAATTAGGAAGGCAGGTTATTAGGCAAACAGGCAATTTGGCATGCAATTAAGCAGTTACTTGGGCAAGAAGGCAATTTGGCAGGTAGTTAGGCAGGCAATAAGGCAGGCAATAAGACATGCAATTAGGCAGGCATTTAGGCAGTTAATAAGGCAGGCAATTATGAAGTCAATTAGGCAGGCAATTAGACAGGAAGGCAGGCATTTTGGTAGGAAATTAGGTAAACAATTAGGCAGGCAATTAGGCAGGCAATTAAGCAGGCAAATAGGCAGGCAATTAGGAAGACAATTAGGCAAGCAATAATACAGGCAATTAGGCAGTTAATTAGGCAGGCAATTAGGCAGTTAATAAGGCAGGCTATTATGAAGTCAATTAGGCAGGCTATTAGGCAAGAAGGCAGCCAATTAGGTAGGCACTTAGGCAGGCAATTAGGCAGGAAGGCAGGCATTTAGGTAGGAAATTAGGTAAACAATTAGGCAGGCCATTATGCAGGCAATTAAGCAGGCAATTAGGCAGGCAATAATGCAGGCAATTAGGCAGTTAATTTAGCAGGCAATTAGGCAGGCAATAAGGCATTATATTAATTGGTTTATTAGGCAGGCAGGCAATTGTCAGGTAATTTGGCAGGCAATTAGGCAGGCTATAAGGCAGGCAATTAGGCAGTTAATAAAGCAGTTAATAAGGCAGGCAATTAGTCAGGTAATTAGGCAGGCAATAAGGCTGGCAATTAGGCAGTTATTAAGCAGGCAATTAGGCAGTTAATAAGGCAGGCAATTATGAAGTCAATTAGGCAGGCAATTATGCAGGAAGGCAGGCAATTAGGTAGGCAATTAGGAAGTCAATTAGGCAGGCAAGCAATTAGGCAAGCAGTAAGGCAGTTAATTAGGCAGGCAATTAGGCAGTTTATTAGGCAGGCAGGCAATTAGGCAGTTAATTAGGCAAGCAATTAAGCAGGCAATTAGGCAGGCAATTAAGCAGGCAATTAGGCAGTTACTTAGGCAAGCAAATAAGCAGGCAAGCAATAAGGCAGGCAGGTTATTAGGCAGGCAATTAAGCAGTTAATTAGGCAGGCAGGCAATTAGGCATGCAATTAAGCTGTAAATTGGGCAAGCATGCAATTTGGCAGGTAATTAGGCAGGCAATAAGGCAAGCAATTAGGCAGACAATTAAGGAGGCAATTAGGCAGTAAATTAGGCAAGCAATTAGGCAGGCAGGCAATTAGGCAAACAGGCAATTAGGCATGCAATTAAGCAGTAAATTGGGCAAGCAGGCAATTTGGCAGGTAATTAGGCAGGCAATAAGGCAGGCAATAAGGCATGCAATTAGGCAGGCATTTAGGCAGTTAAAAAGGCAGGCAATTATGAAGTCAATTAGACAGGCAATTAGGCAGCAAGGCAGGCAATTAGGTAGGCAATTAGATGAACAATTAGGGAGGTAATTATGCAGGCAATTAGACAGTTAATTAAGCAGGCAATTAGGCAGTTTATAAGGCAGGCAATTATGAAGTCAATTAGGCAGGCAATTATGCAGGAAGGCAGGCAATTAGGTAGGCAATTAGGAAGGCAATTAGGCAGGCAAGCGATTAGGCCAGCAGTAAGGCAGTTAATTAGGCAGGCAATTAGGCAGGTAATTAGGCAAGCAGGCAATTAGGCATGCAATTAAGCAGTTATTGGACAAGCTGGCAATTTAGCAGGTAATAAGGCAGGCAATTAGGCAGGCAATTAGGCAGGCAATTAAGCAGGCAATTAGGCAGGCAATAAGGCAGGCAATTATGCAGTTAATTAGGCAGGCAATTAGCAGTTAATAAGGCAGGCAATTATTAAGTCAATTAGGCAAACAATTAGGCAAAAAGGCAGGCAATTAGGTAGGCAATTTGGTAGGCAATTAGGCAGGCAAGCAATTAGGCAGGCAGTAAGGCAGTTAATTAGGCTGGCAAATAGGCAGTTATTTGAGCAGGAAATTAGGCAGTTAATTGAACAGGCAATTAGGCAGTTAATTAAGCAGGCAATAGAGCAGTTAATAAGGCAGGCAATTATGAAGTCAACTAGGCAGGCAATTAGGCAGGAAGGCAGGCATTTAGGTATGCAATTAGGAAGGCAATTAGGTAAGCAATTTGGTAGGCAATTAGACAGGCAAACAATTAGGCAGACAATAAGGCAGGCAATTAGGCAGGCAATTAGGCAGGCAATAAGGCAGGCAATAAGGCAGATGATTAGGCAAGCAATAAGCAGGCAATTAGGCAAGCAAATAGGAAGGCAATTAGGCAGGCAATTAAACAGGCAATTTGGCAGGTAATAAGGCAGGCAATTAGGCAGGCAAGCAATTAGGCAAGCAGCAAGACAGTTAATTAGGCAGTTAATTAGGCAGGCAATTAGGCAGTTACTTAGGCAGTTAATTAGGCAGGTAATTAGGCAAGTTATTATGCAAGCAATTAAGCAGGCAATTAGGCAGTTAATTAGGCAGGCAATTAAGCAGGCAATTAAGCAGTTAATTAGGCAAGCAATTAAGCAGGCAAGCATTAAGGCAGGCAAGTTATTAGGCAGGCAATTAAGCAGTTAATTAGGCAGGCAGGCAATTAGGCATGCAATTAAGCTGTAAATTGGGCAAGCATGCAATTTGGCAGGTAATTAGGCAGGCAATAAGGCAAGCAATTAGGCAGACAATTAAGGAGGCAATTAGGCAGTAAATTAGGCAAGCAATTAGGCAGGCAGGCAATTAGGCAAACAGGCAATTAGGCATGCAATTAAGCAGTAAATTGGGCAAGCAGGCAATTTAGCAGGTAATTTGGCAGGTAATAAGGCAGGCAATTAGGCAGGCAAGCAATTAGGCAAGCAGCAAGACAGTTAATTAGGCAGTTAATTAGGCAGGCAATTAGGCAGTTACTTAGGCAGTTAATTAGGCAGGCAATTAGGCAAGTTATTATGCAAGCAATTAAGCAGGCAATTAGGCAGTTAATTAGGCAGGCAATTAAGCAGGCAATTAAGCAGTTAATTAGGCAAGCAATTAAGCAGGCAAGCAATAAGGCAGGCAGGTAATTAGGCAGGCAATTAAGCAGTTTATTAGGCAGGCAAGTCATTTGGCAGGTAATTAGGCAGGCAATAAGGCAAGCAATTAGGCAGACAATTGAGGAGGCAATTAGGCAGTTAATTAGGCAAGCAATTAGGCAGGCAAGCAATAAGGCAGGCAAGTAATTAGGCAGCAATTAAGCAGTTAGTTAGGCAGGCAAGCAATTTGGCAGGTAATTAGGCAGGCAATAAGGCAAGCAATTAAGCAGGCAATTAAGGAGGCAATTATGCAGTTAATTAGGCAAACAATTAGGCAGGTAGTCAATTAGGCATGCAATTAAGCTGTAAAATGGGCAAGCATGCAGTTTGGAAGGTAATTAGGCAGGCAATTTGGCAGGCAATTAGGCAGGCATTTAGGCAGGCAATTAAGCAGTTAATAAGGCAAGCAATTATGAAGTCAATTAGAAAGGCAATTAGGCAGGAAGGCAGCCAATTTGGTAGGCAATTAGATAAACAATTAGGCATGCAATTAGGCAGTTAATTAGGCAGGCAATTAGTCAGTTAATTAGGCAGGCAATTAGGCAGTTAATTATGCAGGCAATTAGGCTGTTAAATAGACAGGCAAGTAGGCAGGTAATTAGGCACGCAATTAGGTAATGAATTAGGCAGGCAATTAGCCAAACAAATAGGCAGGCATACAATTAGGCAGGCAATTAGGTAGCCAAATAGGCAGTTAGATAGGCGGGCAATTAGGCAGGCAAATAGGTAGGCAATTAGGCAGTAAATTAGGCAGGTAATTAGGCAGGCATGTAATTAGGCATGCAGGCAATTAGGCAGGCAGGTAATTAGGCAGGTAGGCAATAAGGCAGGCAATTAATCAGGCAATTAAGCAGGAAATTAGGCAAGTTGGCAATTAGGCAGGCAATTAGGTAGGCAATTAAGCAGGCAATTAGGTAGGCAATTAAGCAGGCAATTAGGTAGGCACTAAGGCTATTAATTAGACAGGCAATTAGGCAGGCAATAAGGCAGGCAATTAGGCAATAAATAACGCAGGCAATTAGGCTGGCAATAAGGCAGTTATTTGAGCAGGCAATTAGGCAGTTAATTGAGCAGGCAATTAGGCAGGCAATGAGGCAATATATTAAGCAGTTCATTAGGCAGGCAGGCAATTAGGCGGGCAGGCAATTAGGCGGGAAGGCAATTAGGCAGGCAGGCAATTAGTCAGGCAGGTAATTAGGTAGGCAATAAGGCAGTTAATTAGGCAGGCAAGCAATTTGGCAGGTAATTAGGCAGGCAATAAGGCAAGCAAATAAGCAGGCAATTAGGCAGTTAATTAGGCAGGCATTTAGGCAGGCAATTAGGCAGTTAATTAGGCAGGCTTTTAGGCAGGCATTTAGGCAAACAAATATGCAGGCATACAATTAGGCAGGCAGTTAGGTAGGCAATTAGGCAGTTAGATAGGCGGGCAATTAGGCAGGCATTAGGCAGGCAATTAGGCAGGCAATTAGGCAGGCAATTAGGCATAAAATTAGGTAGGTTATTAGGCAGGCATGCAATTAGGCATGCAGGCAATTAGGCAGGCAGGCAATTAGACAGGCAGGCAATTAGGCAGGTAGGCAATAAGGCAGGCAATTAATCAGGCAATTAAGCAGGAAATTAGGCAGGTTGGCTATTAGGCAGTTAATTGAGCAGGCAATTAGGCAGTTAATTGAACAGGCAATTAGGCAGGCAATAAGGCAATATATTAAGCAGTTAATTAGGCAGGCAATTTGGCAGGTAATAAGGCAGGCAATTAGGCAGGCTATAAGGCAGGCAATTAAACAGTTAATAAAGCAGTTAATTAGGCAGGCAAGTCATTTGGCAGGTAATTAGGCAGGCAATAAGGCAAGCAATTAAGCAGGCAATTAAGGAGGCAATTAGGCAGTTATTAGGCAAGCAATTATGAAGGCAGGTAATTAGGCAAACAGGCAATTAGGCATGCAATTAAGCAGTTACTTGGGCAAGTAGGCAATTTGGCAGGTATTTAGGCAGGCAATAAGGCAGGCAATTAGGAAGGCAATTAAGCAGGCAATTAGGCAGGCAATAATGCAGGCAATTAGGCAGTTAATTAGGCAGGCAATTAGGCAGTTAATAAGGCAGGCAATTATGAAGTCAATTAGGCAGTTAATTAGGCAGGCAATTAGGCAGTTAATAAGGCAGGCAATTATAAAGTCAATTAGGCAGGCTATTAGGCAGGAAGGCAGCCAATTAGGTAGGCAATTAAGTAGGCATTTAGGCAGGCAAGCAGTTAGGCAGGCAGTAAGGCAGTTAATTAGGCAGGCAATTAAGCAGATAATTAGGCAAGCAGGCAATTAGGCATGCAATTAAGCAGTTAATTGGGCAAACAGGCAATTAAGCAGGTAATAAGGCAGGCAATTAGGCAGGCAATTAGGCAGGCAATTAGGCAGGCAATAAGGCAGGCAATTATGCAGTTAATTAGCCAGGCAATTTGCAGTTAATAAGGCTGGCATTTATGAAGTAATTTAGGCAGGCAATTAGGCAGGAAGGCAGACAATTAGGCAGTAAGGCAGGCAATTAGGTAGGCAATTTGGTAGGCAATTAGACAGGCAAGCAATTTGGCAGGCAGTAAGGCAGTTAATTAGGCTGGCAATTAGACAGTTAATTGAACATGCAGTTAGGCAGTTGATTGAGCAGGCTATTAGGCAGTTAATAAGGCAGGCAATTACGAAGTCAATTAGGCAGGTAATTAGGCAGGAAGGCAGGCATTTAGGTAGGCAATTAGGAAGGCAATTAGGCAAGCAATTAGGTAGGCAATTTGGTAGGCAATTAGGCAGGCAAGCAATTAGGCAGGCAGTAAGGAAGTTAATAAGGCAAATAATTAGGCAGGCAATTAAGCAGGCAATAAGGCAGGCAATTAGGCAGATAATTAGGCAAGCCTTTAGGCAGGCAATTAGGCAGGTAATTAGGAAGGCAATTAAGCAAGCAATTTGGCAGGTAATTAGGCAGGCAATTAGGCAGGCGAATAGGCAGGCAATTAGACAGCCAATTAGGCAGGCAATTAGGCAGGCAATAAGACAGGAAATTTGGCAGTTAATTAGGTAGGCAATTGGGCAGTTAATAAGGCAGGCAATTATGAAGTCATTTAGGCATGCAATTAGGCAGGAAGGCAGGCAATTAGGTAGGCAATTAGTAAGGCAATTAGGAAGGCAAGCAATTAGGCAGGCAGTAAGGCAGTTTATTAGGAAGGCAATTAGGCAGATAATTAGGTAAGCAGGCAATTAGGCAGTTAATTAAGCAGGTTATTAGGCTGTTAATAAGGCAAGCAATTAAGCAGGCATGCAATAAGGCAGGCAGATAATTAGGCAGGCAATTAAGCAGTTAATTAGGCAGGCAAGCAATTTGGCAGGTAATTAGGCAGGCAATAAGGCAAGCAATTAAGCAGGCCATTAAGGAGGCAATTATGCAGTTAATTAGGCAAGCATTTAGGCAGGCACGCAATGAGGCAGGCAATTAGGCATGCAATTAAGCAGTCAATTGGGCAAGCATGCAATTTGGCAGGTTATTAGGCAGGCAATTTGGCAGGCAATTAGGAAGGCAATTAGGCAGGAAATTAGGCATTTCATAAGGCAGATAATTAGGCAGGAAAATAGGCAGGCAATTGGGCAGGCAATTAGTCAGACAGACAATAAGGCAGGCAATTAGGCAGGTAATTAGGCAGGCAATAAGGCAGGCAAATAGGCAGGCAATTAGACAGCCAATTAGGCAGGCAATAAGGCATTTAATTAGGCAGGCAATTAGACAGCCAATTTGGCAGGCAATTAGGCTTTTAATTAGGCAGATAATAAGGCAGGCAATTAGGCAGGCAATTAGGCAGGCAATTAGTCAGACAGACAATTAGGCAGGCCATTAGGCAGGCAATTAGGCAGGCAATTAGGCAGGTAAAAGGCAAGCAATTAGGCAGACAATTAAGGAGGCAATCAGGCAGTTAATTAGGCAAGCAATTAGGAGGCAATTAGGCAGGTAATTAAGCAGGCAAAAAGGCAGGCAAATAGGCAGGCAATTAGACAGCCTATTAGGCATTTAATTAGGCAGGCAATAAGGCAGGCAAATAATCAGGCAATTAGACAGCCAATTAGGCAGGCAATTAGGCATTTA
This sequence comes from Bacillus rossius redtenbacheri, assembly GCF_032445375.1. Taxonomy (NCBI): domain Eukaryota; kingdom Metazoa; phylum Arthropoda; class Insecta; order Phasmatodea; family Bacillidae; genus Bacillus; species Bacillus rossius. Next base: position 57,975 of record NW_026962656.1, on the reverse strand, counting down.
ATTAGGCAGATAATTAGGCAGGAAATAAAGCAGGAATTTAGGCAGCAATTAGGCAGGCAATTATGCAGGCATTTAGGCAGGTAATTAGGCAGGCTATTGGCAGGCAATTAGGCAGGCAATTAGGCAGGCAAATAGTGAGCAGACAATTAGGCAGGCAATCTGGCAGGCAATTAGGCAGTTAATTAGGCAGGAAATTAAGCAGGGAATTAAGCATTTAATTAGACAGGCAATAAGACAGATAATTAAACAGGCAAATAGGCAGGCAATAAGGCAATTAATTAGGCAGGCAATTAGGCAGTTAATTAGGCAAGCAATAATGCGAGCAATTAGGCAGGCAATTAGGCAGGTAATTAGGCAGGCAGTTAGGCAGGTAATTTGGCAGGCAATTAGGCAGTTAATAAGACAGGCAATTATGTAGGCAATGAGGCAGGCAATGTGGCAGGCAATTAGGCAGGTAGGTAATTAGACAGGCAATTAGACAGGCAATTAAGCAGGCAATTAGGCAGTTAATTAGGCAAGCAATTAGGCAGGCAAGCAATAAGGCAGGCAGGTAATTAGGCAGGCAAGTCATTTGGCAGGTAATTAGGCAGGCAATAAGGCAAGCAATTAAGCAGGCAATTAAGGAGGCAATTAAGCAGGCCATTAAGGAGGCAATTATGCAGTTAATTAGGCAAGCATTTAGGCAGGCACGCAATGAGGCAGGCAATTAGGCATGCAATTAAGCAGTCAATTGGGCAAGCATGCAATTTGGCAGGTTATTAGGCAGGCAATTTGGCAGGCAATTAGGAAGGCAATTAGGCAGGAAATTAGGCATTTCATAAGGCAGATAATTAGGCAGGAAAATAGGCAGGCAATTGGGCAGGCAATTAGTCAGACAGACAATAAGGCAGGCAATTAGGCAGGTAATTAGGCAGGCAATAAGGCAGGCAAATAGGCAGGCAATTAGACAGCCAATTAGGCAGGCAATTAGGCCTTTAATTAGGCAGGCAATTAGACAGCCAATTTGGCAGGCAATTAGGCTTTTAATTAGGCAGATAATAAGGCAGGCAATTAGGCAGGCAATTAGGCAGGCAATTAGTCAGACAGACAATTAGGCAGACCATTAGGCAGGCAATTAGGCAGGCAATTAGGCTGGTAAAAGGCAAGCAATTAGGCAGACAATTAAGGAGGCAATCAGGCAGTTAATTAGGCAAGCAATTAGGCAGGCAATTAGGCAGGTAATTAAGCAGGCAATAAGGCAGGCAAATAGGCAGGCAATTAGACAGCCAATTAGGCATTTAATTAGGCAGGCAATAAGGCAGTCAAATAATCAGGCAATTAGACATCCAATTAGGCAGGCAATTAGGCATTTAATTAGGCAGATAATTAGGCAGGAAATAAAGCAGGAATTTAGGCAGCAATTAGGCAGCAGACAATTAGGCAGGCAATTATGCAGGCATTTAGGCAGGTAATTAGGCAGGCTATTGGCAGGCAATTAGGCAGGCAATTAGGCAGGCAAATAGTGAGCAGACAATTAGGCAGGCAATCTGGCAGGCAATTAGGCAGTTAATTAGGCAGGAAATTAAGCAGGGAATTAAGCATTTAATTAGACAGGCAATAAGACAGATAATTAAACAGGCAAATAGGCAGGCAATAAGGCAATTAATTAGGCAGGCAATTAGGCAGTTAATTAGGCAAGCAATAATGCGAGCAATTAGGCAGGCAATTAGGCAGGTAATTAGGCAGGCAGTTAGGCAGGTAATTTGGCAGGCAATTAGGCAGTTAATAAGACAGGCAATTATGTAGGCAATGAGGCAGGCAATGTGGCAGGCAATTAGGCAGGTAGGTAATTATTCAGGCAATTAGACAGGCAATTAAGCAGGCAATTAGGCAGTTAATTAGGCAAGCAATTAGGCAGGCAAGCAATAAGGCAGGCAGGTAATTAGTCAGGCAGTTAAGCAGTTAGTTAGGCAGGCAAGCAATTTGGCAGGTAATTAGGCAGGCAATAAGGCAAGCAATTAAGCAGGCAATTAGGCAGGCAATTAGGCAGTAAATTAAGTAGTAAATTAGGCAGGAAATTATGCAGGCAGGCAATTAGGCTGGTAGGCAATTAGGCAGGCAGGTAATTAGGCAGGCAATTAGGCAAGCAATTAAGCAGGCAATGAGGCAGGCAATTAGGCAGTTAATTAAGCAGGCAATTAGGCAGTTTGCTGTTTGATGTTTGTGGTTTGCGGTTTACGAATCGCAGTTTTCAGTTCGCAATTAGCACCACGCAGTTCGTAGTTAGCAGTTTACAGTTCGCAGGTTGCAGTGAGCAGTTTTCTGTTCCCATTTCGCTTTTCGCACATCGCAGTTCTAAGAATGCAGTTTGCAGTTCGCAATTTGTAGTTCGCAAATTGCAGTTTTCAGTTTGCAGTGCGTAGTTCTCAGTTTGCAGTTCACAGTTTTCTGTTCGCAGTTCTTAGTTTGCAATTCGCAGTTTACTGTTCAGAGTTCGTAGTTTCGCTTTTTTCAGTTTGCAGTTCGCAGTTGGGAGTTTGCAGTTTGTAGTTTGCTGTTTAAATTTTGTGCTTTGCGGATTGCTGTTCGCATTTGCAGTTTGTAGTTTTGCAGTTCGCCGTTTATAGTTCGCTGTTCGACGTCATCTATCGCCGTTTGCGTTTTTCGGTCTGCAGTTTGCGTATTGCGGTTTTAGTTTTGTGGTTTGCAGTTAAATCAGTTTGCAGTTCGCAATATGAATATCGTAGTTTGAATTTTACAGTTTGCAATTTGCACATTGCAGGTCGCAGTTTAGAGTTCACAGTTTGCAGTTCGCAATTTGCCATTAGCAGTTTTCAGTTTTCGGTTTGCGTTTTGCGGTTTGCAGTTGGCATTAGACAGATTGCAGTTTGCAGTTCGTAGTTTGCGGTAAACGGTTTTTGATTTTTGTTTGCGGATTGCCATTTGCTGTTCGCAGTTTGAAGTTCCCATTTCCCAGTTCGCAGTTTGAGGTTAACAGTTCGCAGTTCGCAGATCCCAAACTTCCGCATACGGTTTTCAGTTTGCGGTTTGCATTTGCAGTTTGCAGTTCGTATTTTGCATTTCGCTGTTCGCAATTCGCAAATCTTTGAGGTTAGTGGTTGCGGTTCGCTGTTTGCAGTTCACAGTTTTCATTTCGAAATTGGCAGTTTGCAGTTCGCAGATTTAATCGTTGTTAGAAGTTTGCTGTTCGCAAATCGCAAATTGCCCTTTGCGGATTACGGTGTTCGGTTTGCGGTTTTAGGTTTGTGGTTTGCGGATTGCCGTTTGCAGTTCGCATTTGCAGTTGGTGGTTTGCAGTTCGCAGTTTTTCATTTCGCAGTATGCAGTTCGCAGTTCTCAAATAAGCATTTGGTGGTTTTGTGGTTTGCAGTTTAAAGTTTTACAGTTTGGGATTTGCAGCTCGTAATTCGCTGTTCGCAGTTCGCAGTTTGCACTTCACAGTTTGCCGTTCGCAGTTTGCAGTTCACATGTTACAGTCAAAAGTTTGTCGTTCGCAGGTTGCAGTTCGCAGTTTGCAGTGTGCAGTTCGGAGTTTGCTGTGCGCAGTTAGTAGGTATGCATTTCGCAGTTTGCCGTTCGCAGATTGCAGTTGCAGTTTGCAGTTTGCAGTTAGGTGTTTACAGTTTGCAGTTCGCAGTTTGCAGTTGCAGTTGTCAGTTTGCAGTTTGCAGTTATTACTTTGTAGTTTACGGTTTGTGGTTTGCGGTTTGCAGGTAGCAATTTGTATTTGGCAGTTCGCCGGTAATTGTCAGCATTTTGTAGTTCGCTGTTTGCAGGTTTTTGTTTGCAGTTAGCCGTTTGTAGTTCGCAGTTCGCAGTTTTAAAATCGCAGTTCACAGTTTGCTGGTTTCAGTTCGCAGTTTGCAGTTCGCAGTTTGCAGTTAGCCGTTTGTAGTTCGCAGTTCGCAGTTTTAAAATCGCGGTTCACAGTTCGCTGGTTTCAGTTCGCAGTTTGAATATCGCAGTTTGCAGTTGGCATTTCGAAGTTTGCCGTTCGCAGTTTGCAGTTTGAAGTTTGAGGTTTGCGATTTAGGTTTGCAGTTAGTTAGCAGTGTGATGTTCGCAGTTCGCAGTTTGCAAATTGCCGTTTGCAATTTGCGGATTGCGAATTGCAATTTCCAGTTTTTTTTTGTAATTTAAATTTTGCAGTTTGCAATTCGCAGTTTGCTGTATAAAGCTTGTGGTATGTGGTTTGTGGTTGTGGTATATATTTCAGGCAATTAGGCAGACAAGCAATTAGGCAGGCAATTAGGCAGTTAGTTAGGCAGGCAAATAGGCAGATAATTAGGCAGGCAATTAGGCAGTTAATAAGGCAGGCAATTAAAAGTCAATTAGGCAGGCAAGCAATTAGGCAGGCAATTAGGCAGTTAATTAGGCAGGCAATTAATCTGATAATTAGGCAGGCATTTAGTCAAGCAATTAAGCAGGCAATTAAGGAGGCAATTGTGCAGTTAATTAGGCAAGCAATTAGGCAGGCAGGCAACTAGGCAGGCAAGCAATTAGGCATGCAATATGGCAGTAAATTGGGCAAGCATGCAATTTGGCATGTAATTAGGCAGGCAATTAGGCAGGCGATTAGACAGTTAATAAGGCAAGCAATTATGAAGTCAATTAGGCAGGCAATTAGGCAGGAAAGCAGGCAATTAGGTAGGCAATTAGGTAAACAATTAGGCAGGCAATTAGGCAGTTAATTAGGCAGGCAATTAGGCAGTTAATTAGGCAGGCAATTAGGCAGTTAATTATGCAGGCAATTAGGCAGGCAAGCAATTAGGCAGGCAATTAGGCAGTTGTATAGGCAGGCAATTAGGCAGTTTTTAGACCCTAGTTAGGCAGGCTATTAAGCAGGTAATTAGGCAGGCAGGCAATTAGGTAGGAAAATAAGTAGTTCATTAGGCAAGCAGGCAATTTTTAGGTAATTAGGCAGGCAATTAGGCAGGCAATTAGGCAGGCAATAAAGCAGTTAATTAGGCAGACAATTAGGCAGTTAATTAGGCAGGCAAGTAGGCAGGTAATTAGGCACGCAATTAGGTAGTTAATTAGGCAAGCAATTAGGCAGACAATTAGGCAGTCAATTAGGCAGGCATTTAGGCAGTTAATTAGGCAGACAATTAGCAGGCAATTAGGCAGGAAGGAAGGCAATTAGGAAGGCAATTTGGTAGGCAATTAGGCAGGCAAACAATTAGGCAGGCATTTAGGCAGTAATTAGGCAGGTAATTAGGCAAATAATTAGGCAGGCAATTAGGCAGTGAATTAGGCAGGCTTTTAGGCAGGCAATTAGGCAGGCAATGAGGCAGGCAATTAAGCAGGCAATTAGGCAGGCAATAAGGCACATAATTAGGCAAGCAATTAGGCAGGCAATTAGGCAGGCAATTAGGCAGGCAATCAAGCAGGCAATTTGGCAGGTACTAAGGCAGGCAATTATGCAGGCAATTAAGAAGTCAATTAGGCAATCAGTTAAATAGGAAGGCAGGAAATAAGGTAGGCAATTAGGTAGGCAATTAGGCAGATAATTAGGCAGGCAATTAGGCAGGCAATTAAACAGGCAATTAGGCAGATAATTCGGAAGACAATAAGGCAAGCAATAAGGCAGTTAATTAGGCAGGCAATTAGGCAGTTATTAGGCCCCTAATTAGGCAGGCTATTAAGCAGGTATTTAGGCAGGTAATTAAGCAGGCAATAATGAAGGCAAATAGGCAGGCAATTAGACAGACAATTAGGCATTTAATAAGGCAGATATTTAGGCAGGAAATTGGGCAGGCAATTTGGCAGGCAATTAGGCATCCAGACAATTAGGCAGGCAATTAGGCAGGCAATTAGGCAGGCAATTAGGCAGGTAATTAGGCATGCAATTATGCAGGCAATTAGGCAGTTAATTAGGCAGGAAATTAGGCAGGCAATTAGGCAGGCAATTAGGCAGTTAATTTAGCAGGCAATTAGGCAGATAATAAGGCAATATATAAAGCAGTTAATTAGGCAGGCAGGCAATTTGGCAGGTAATTAGGCAGGCAATTAGGCAGGCCATAAGGCAGGCAATTAGGCAGTTAATAAAGCAGTTAATAAAGCAGTGAATTAGTCAGGTAATTAGGCAGGCAATAAGGCAGGTAATTAAGCAGGCAAAAAGGCAGGCAATTAGGCTAGCAATTAGGCAGTAAATTAGGCAGTTAATTAGGCAGGCATAAAATAAGGCAGGCAGGCAATTAGGCTAGCAATTAGGCAGTAAATTAGGCAGTTAATTAGGCAGGCATAAAATAAGGCAGGCAGGCAATTAGGCAGGCAGGCAATTAGGCAGGAATGCAATTAGGCAGGCAATTAGTCAGGCAATTAAGCAGGCAATTAGGCAGGTTGCCAATTAAGCAGGCAATTAGGTAGGCAATTAAGCAGGCAATTAGGCAGGCAATAAGGCTATTAATTAGACAGGCAATTAGGCAGGAAATTAGGCAGGCAATTAGGCAGTAAATAAGGCAGACAATTAGGCAGGCAATAAGGCAGTTAATTTAGCAGGCAATTAGGCAGTTAATTGAGCAGGCAATTAGGCAGGCAATAAGGCAATATATTAAGCAGATAATTAGGCAGGCAAGCAATTTGGCAGGTAATTAGGCAGGCAATTAGGCAGGCTATAAGGCAGGCAATTAGGCAGTTAATAAAGCAGTTAATAAGGCAGGCAATTAGTCAGGTAATTAGGCAGGCAATAAGGCTGGCAATTAGGCAGTTAATTAAGCAGGCAATTAGGCAGTTAATAAGGCAGGCAATTATGAAGTCAATTAGGCAGGCAATTATGCAGGAAGGCAGGCAATTATGTAGGCAATTAGGAAGTCAATTAGGCAGGCAAGCAATTAGGCAAGCAGTAAGACAGTTAATTAGGCAGGCAATTAGGCAGTTAATTAGGCAAGCAATTAAGCAGGCAATTAGGCAGGAAATTAAGCAGGCAATTAGGCATTTAATTAGGCAAGCAATTAAGCAGGCAGGCGGGTTATTAGGCAGGCAATTAAGCAGTTAATTAGGCAGGCAGGCAATTATGCATGCAATTAAGCTGTAAATTGGGCAAGCATGCAATTTGGCAGTAAATTAGGCAGGCAATAAGGCAAGCAATTAGGCAGACAATAAGGAGGCAATAAGGCAGTTAATTAGGCAAGCTATTAGGCAGGCAAGCAATAAGGCAGGTAATTAGGCAGGCAATTAAGCAGTTAGTTAGACAAGCAAGCAATTTGGCAGGTAATTATGCAGGCAATAAGGCAAGCAATTAAACAGGCATTTAAGGAGGCAATTAAGCAGTTAATTAGGCAAGAAATTAGGCCGGCAGGCAATTAGGCATGCAATTAAGCAGTTAATTGGGCAAGCAGGCAATTTGGCAGGTAATTAGGCAGGCAATAAGGCAGGCAATAAGGCATGCAATTAGTCAGGCATTTAGGCAGTTAATAAGGCAGGCACTTATGAAGTCAATTAGGCAGGCAATTAGGCAGGAAGGCAGGCAATTAGGTAAACAATTCGGCAGGCAATTAAGCAGGCAATTAGGCAGTTAATTAAGCAGGCAATTAGGCAGTTAATAAGGCAGGCAATTATTAAGACAATTAGGCAGGTAATTATGCAGGAAGGCAGGCAAATAGGAAGACAATTAGGCAGGCAAGCAATTAAGCAAGCAGTACTCTAAGGTATTAGGCAGTTAATTAGGCAGGCAATAAGGCAGGCAATTAGGCACTTTAATAGGCAAGCAATTAAGCAGGCAATTAGGCAGGCAATTAGGCAGGCAATTAAGCAGGCAATTAGTCAGTTAATTAGGCAAGCAATTAAGCAGGCAAGCAATAAGGCAGGCAGGAAATTAGGCATGCAATTAAGCAGTTAATTTGGCAAGCAGGCAATTTGGCAGGTAATTAGGCAGGCAATTATGAAGTCAATTAAGCAGGCAATTAGGCAGGAAGGCAGGCAATTTGGTAGGCAATTAGGTAAACAATTAGGCAGGCAATTAGGCAGGCAATTAAGCAGGCAATTAGGCAGGCAATTAAGCAGGCAATTAGGCAGGCAATAAGGCAGGCAATTAGGCAGTTAATTAGACAGGCAATAAGGTATTTAATAAGGCAGGCAATTATGAAGACAATTAGGCAGGCTATTAGGCAGGAAGGCAGCCAATTAGGTAAGCAAATTAGGTAGGCAATTAGGCAGGCAAGCAGTTAGCCAGGCAGTAAGGCAGTTAAATAGGCAGGCAATTAGGCAGGTAATTAGGCAAGCAGGCAATTAGGCATGCAATTAAGCAGTTAATTGGACAAGCAGGCAATTTAGCAGGTAATAAGGCAGGCAATTAGGCAGGCAAATAGGCAGGCAATAATGCAGGCAATTAATCAGGCAATTAGGCAGGCAATAAGGCAGGCAATTATGCAGTTAATTAGGCAGGCAATTAGCAGTTAATTAGGCAGGCAATTATGAAGACAATTAGGCAAACAATTAGGCAAAAAGGCAGGAAATTAGGTAGCCAATTTGGTAGGCAATTAGGCAGGCAAGCAATTAGGCAGGCAGTAAGGCAGTTAATTAGGCTGGCAAATAGGCAGTTATTTGAGCAGGCAATTAGGCAGTTAATTGAACAGGCAATTAGGCAGGCAATTAGGCAGGTAATTAGGCAAGCAGGCAATTAGGCATGCAATTAAGCAGTTAATTGGACAAGCTGGCAATTTAGCAGGTAATAAGGCAGGCAATTAGGCAGGCAATTAGGCAGGCAATTAAGCAGGCAATTAGGAAGGCAATAAGGCAGGCAATTATGCAGTTAATTAGGCAGGCAATTAGCAGTTAATAAGGCAGGCAATTATGAAGTCAATTAGGCAAACAATTAGGCAAAAAGGCAGGCTATTAGGTAGGCAATTTGGTAGGCAATTAGGCAGGCAAGCAATTAGGCAGGCAGTAAGGCAGTTAATTAGGCTGGCAAATAGGCAGTTATTTGAGCAGGCAATTAGGCAGTTAATTGAACAGGCAATTAGGCAGTTAATTAAGCAGGCAATTAGGCAGTTAATAAGGCAGGCAATTATGAAGTCAACTAGGCAGGCAATTAGGCATGGAAACAGGCATTTAGGTAGGCAATTAGGAAGGCAATTAGGTAAGAAATTTGGTAGGCAATTAGACAGGCAAGCAATTAGGCAGGCAATAAGGAAGGCAATTAGGCAGGCAATTAGACAGGCAATAAGGCAGGCAATAAGGCAGATGATTAGGCAAGCAATAAGCAGGCAATTAGGCAAGCAAATAGGAAGGCAATTAGGCAGGCAATTAAACAGGCAATTTGGCAGGTAATAAGGCAGGCAATTAGGCAGGCAATTAAGCAGGCAATTAGGCAGGCAATAAGGCAGGCAATTAGGCAGTTAATTAGACAGGCAATAAGGTATTTAATAAGGCAGGCAATTATGAAGACAATTAGGCAGGCTATTAGGCAGGAAGGCAGCCAATTAGGTAAGCAAATTAGGTAGGCAATTAGGCAGGCAAGCAGTTAGCCAGGCAGTAAGGCAGTTAAATAGGCAGGCAATTAGGCAGGTAATTAGGCAAGCAGGCAATTAGGCATGCAATTAAGCAGTTAATTGGACAAGCAGGCAATTTAGCAGGTAATAAGGCAGGCAATTAGGCAGGCAAATAGGCAGGCAATAATGCAGGCAATTAATCAGGCAATTAGGCAGGCAATAAGGCAGGCAATTATGCAGTTAATTAGGCAGGCAATTAGCAGTTAATTAGGCAGGCAATTATGAAGACAATTAGGCAAACAATTAGGCAAAAAGGCAGGAAATTAGGTAGCCAATTTGGTAGGCAATTAGGCAGGCAAGCAATTAGGCAGGCAGTAAGGCAGTTAATTAGGCTGGCAAATAGGCAGTTATTTGAGCAGGCAATTAGGCAGTTAATTGAACAGGCAATTAGGCAGGCAATTAGGCAGGTAATTAGGCAAGCAGGCAATTAGGCATGCAATTAAGCAGTTAATTGGACAAGCTGGCAATTTAGCAGGTAATAAGGCAGGCAATTAGGCAGGCAATTAGGCAGGCAATTAATCAGGCAATTAGGAAGGCAATAAGGCAGGCAATTATGCAGTTAATTAGGCAGGCAATTAGCAGTTAATAAGGCAGGCAATTATGAAGTCAATTAGGCAAACAATTAGGCAAAAAGGCAGGCAATTAGGTAGGCAATTTGGTAGGCAATTAGGCAGGCAAGCAATTAGGCAGGCAGTAAGGCAGTTAATTAGGCTGGCAAATAGGCAGTTATTTGAGCAGGCAATTAGGCAGTTAATTGAACAGGCAATTAGGCAGTTAATTAAGCAGGCAATTAGGCAGTTAATAAGGCAGGCAATTATGAAGTCAACTAGGCAGGCAATTAGGCATGGAAACAGGCATTTAGGTAGGCAATTAGGAAGGCAATTAGGTAAGAAATTTGGTAGGCAATTAGACAGGCAAGCAATTAGGCAGGCAATAAGGAAGGCAATTAGGCAGGCAATTAGACAGGCAATAAGGCAGGCAATAAGGCAGATGATTAGGCAAGCAATAAGCAGGCAATTAGGCAAGCAAATAGGAAGGCAATTAGGCAGGCAATTAAACAGGCAATTTGGCAGGTAATAAGGCAGGCAATTAGGCAGGCAAGCATTTAGGCAAGCAGCAAGACAGTTAATTAGGCAGTTAATTGAGCAGGCAATTAGGCAGTTAATTGAACAGGCAATTAGGCAGGCAATAAGGCAATATATTAAGCAGTTAATTAGGCAGGCAGGCAATTTGGCAGGTAATAAGGCAGGCAATTAGGCAGGCTATAAGGCAGGCAATTAAACAGTTAATAAAGCAGTTAATTAGGCAGGCAAGTCATTTGGCAGGTAATTAGGCAGGCAATAAGGCAAGCAATTAAGCAGGCAATTAAGGAGGCAATTAGGCAGTTATTAGGTAAGCAATTATGAAGGCAGGTAATTAGGCAAACAGGCAATTAGGCATGCAATTAAGCAGTTACTTGGGCAAGTAGGCAATTTGGCAGGTAATTAGGCAGGCAATAAGGCAGGCAATAAGGCATGCAATTAGGCAGGCATTTAGGCAGTTAATAAGGCAGGCAATTATGAAGTAAATTAGGCAGGCAATTAGGCAGGAAGGCAGGCATTTAGGTAGGAAATTAGGTAAAGAATTAGGCAGGCAATTAGGCAGGCAATTAGGAAGGCAATTAAGCAGGCAATTTGGCAGGCAATAATGCAGGAAATTAGGCAGTTAATTAGGCAGGCAATTAGGCAGTTAATAAGGCAGGCAATAATGAAGTCAATTAGGCAGGCTATTAGGCAGAAAGGCAGCCAATTAGGTAGGCAATTAAGTAGGCATTTAGGCAGGCAAGCAGTTAGGCAGGCAGTAAGGCAGTTAATTAGGCAGGCAATTAGGCAGATAATTAGGCAAGCAGGCAATTAGGCATGCAATTAAGCAGTTAATTGGGCAAACAGGCAATTAAGCAGGTAATAAGGCAGGCAATTAGGCAGGCAATTAGGCAGGCAATTAGGCAGGCAATAAGGCAGGCAATTATGCAGTTAATTAGCCAGGCAATTTGCAGTTAATAAGGCTGGCATTTATGAAGTCATTTAGGCAGGCAATTAGGCAGGAAGGCAGACAATTAGGCAGGAAGGCAGGCAATTAGGTAGGCAATTTGGTAGGCAATTAGACAGCAAGCAATTTGGCAGGCAGTAAGGCAGTTAATTAGGCTGGCAATTAGACAGTTAATTGAACATGCAGTTAGGCAGTTGATTGAGCAGGCTATTAGGCAGTTAATAAGGCAGGCAATTACGAAGTCAATTAGGCAGGTAAATAGGCAGGAAGGCAGGCATTTAGGTAGACAATTAGGAAGGCAATTAGGCAGGCAATTAGGTAGGCAATTTGGTAGGCAATTAGGCAGGCAAGCAATTAGGCAGGCAGTAAGGAAGTTAATTAGGCAAATAATTAGGCAGGCAATTAGGCAGGCAATTAAGCAGGCAATAAGGCAGGCAATTAGGCAGATAATTAGGCAAGCCTTTAGGCAGGCAATTGGGCAGGTAATTAGGCAGGCAATTAAGCAGGCAATTTGGCAGGTAATTAGGCAGGCAATTAGGCAGGCGAATAGGCAGGCAATTAGACAGCCAATTAGGCAGGCAATTAGGCAGGCAATAAGACAGGAAATTTGGCAGTTAATTAGGTAGGCAATTGGGCAGTTAATAAGGCAGGCAATTATGAAGTCATTTAGGCATGCAATTAGGCAGGAAGGCAGGCAATTTGGTAGGCAATTAGGAAGGGAATTAGGAAGGCAAGCAATTAGGCAGGCAGTAAGGCAGTTAAATAGGAAGGCAATTAGGCAGATAATTAGGTAAGCAGGCAATTAGGCAGGCAGGCAATCGGCAGGTAGGCAATTAGGCAGGTTATAAGGCAGGCAATTAGGCAGTTAATTAAGCAGGTTATTAGGCTGTTAATAAGGCAAGCAATTAAGCAGGCATGCAATAAGGCAGGCAGGTAATTAGGCAGGCAATTAAGCAGTTAATTAGGCAGGCAAGCAATTTGGCAGGTAATTAGGCAGGCAATAAGGCAAGCAATTAAGCAGGCCATTAAGGAGGCAATTATGCAGTTAATTAGGCAAGCATTTAGGCAGGCACGCAATGAAGCAGGCAATTAGGCATGCAATTAAGCAGTCAATTGGGCAAGCATGCAATTTGGCAGGTTATTAGGCAGGCAATTTGGCAGGCAATTAGGAAGGCAATTAGGCAGAAAATTAGGCATTTAATAAGGCAGATAATTAGGCAGGAAAATAGGCAGGCAATTGGGCAGGCAATTAGTCAGACAGACAATAAGGCAGGCAATTAGGCAGGTAATTAGGCAGGCAATAAGGCAGGCAAATAGGCAGGCAATTAGACAGCCAATTAGGCAGGAAATTAGGCATTTAATTAGGCAGATAATTGGGCAGGCAATTAGGCAGGCAATTAGGCAGGCAATTAGGCAGGCAATTAGTCAGAGACAATAAGGCAGGCAATTAGGCAGGTAATTAGGCAGGCAATAAGGCAGGCAAATAGGCAGGCAATTAGACAGCCAATTAGGCAGGCAATTAGGCTTTTAATTAGGCAGATAATAAGGCAGGCAATTTGGCAGGTAATTAGGCAGGCAATTAGTCAGACAGACAATTAGGCAGGCCATTAGGCAGGCAATTAGGCAGGCAATTAGGCAGGTAAAAGGCAAGCAATTAGGCAGACAATTAAGGAGGCAATCAGGCAGTTAATTAGGCAAGCAATTAGGCAGGCAATTAGGCAGGTAATTAAGCAGGCAATAAGGCAGGCAAATAGGCAGGCAATTAGACAGCCAATTAGGCATTTAATTAGGCAGGCAATAAGGCAGGCAAATAATCAGGCAATTAGACAGCCAATTAGGCAGGCAATTAGGCATTTAATTAGGCAGATAATTAGGCAGGAAATAAAGCAGGAATTTAGGCAGCAATTAGGCAGGCAGACAATTAGGCAGGCAATTATGCAGGCATTTAGGCAGGTAATTAGGCAGGCTATTGGCAGGCAATTAGGCAGGCAATTAGGCAGGAAAATAGTGAGCAGACAATTAGGCAGGCAATCTGGCAGGCAATTAGGCAGTTAATTAGGCAGGAAATTAAGCAGGGAATTAAGCATTTAATTAGACAGGCAATAAGACAGATAATTAAACAGGCAAATAGGCAGGCAATAAGGCAATTAATTAGGCAGGCAATTAGGCAGTTAATTAGGCAAGCAATAATGCGAGCAATTAGGCAGGCAATTAGGCAGGTAATTAGGCAGGCAGTTAGGCAGGTAATTTGGCAGGCAATTAGGCAGTTAATAAGACAGGCAATTAGGTAGGCAATGAGGCAGGCAATGTGGCAGGCAATTAGGCAGGTAGGTAATAAGTCAGGCAATTAGACAGGCAATTAAGCAGGCAATTAGGCAGTTAATTAGGCAAGCAATTAGGCAGGCAAGCAATAAGGCAGGCAGGTAATTAGGCAGGCAGTTAAGCAGTTAGTTAGGCAGGCAAGCAATTTGGCAGGTAATTAGGCAGGCAATAAGGCAAGCAATTAAGCGGGCAATTAAGGAGGCAATTTTGCAATTAATTAGGCAAGCAATTAGGCAGGCAGGCAATTAGGCAGGCAGGCAATTAGGCATGCAATTAAGCAGTAAATTGAGAAAGCATGCAATTTGGCAGGTAATTAGGCAGGCAATTAGGCAGGCAATTAGGCAGGCAATTAGGCAGTTAATAAGGCAAGCAATTATGAAGTCAATTAGGCAGGCAATTAGGCAGGAAAGCAGGCAATTAGGTAAACAAATAGGCAGGCAATTAGGCAGTTACTTAGGCAGGCAATTATGCTGTTAATTATGCAGGCAATTAGGCAGGCAAGCAATTACGCAGGCAATTAGACAGTTGTTTAGGCAGGCAATTAGGCAGTTAATTAGGCCCCTAATAGGCAGGCTATTAAGCAGGTAATTAGGCAGGCAGGCAATTAAGCAGTTCATTAGGCAAGCAGGCAATTTGGCAGGTAATTAGGCAGGCAATTAGGCAGTCAAATAGGCAGGCAATTAGGCAGTTATTTAGGCAGGCAATTAGGCAGTTAATTAGGCAGGCAAGTAGGCATGTTACTAGGCACGCAATTAGGTAGTTAATTAGGCAAGCATTTAGGCAGACAATTAGGCAGTTAATTAAGCAGGCAATTAGGAAGTTAAAAAGGCAGGCAATTATGAAGTCAATTAGGCAGGCAAATAGGCAGGAAGACAGGCAATTAGGTAGGCAATTAGGAAGGCAATTATACAGGCAAGCAATTAGGCAGGCAGTAAGGCAGTTAATTAGGCAGGCAATTAGGCAGTTAATTAGACAGGCAATTAGGCAGGCAATTAGGCAGTAAATTAGGCAGTAAATTAGGCAGGAAATTATGCAGGCAGGCAATTAGGCTGGTAGGCAATTAGGCAGGCAGTTAATTAGGCAGGTAATTAGGCAGTTTGCTGTTTGATGTTTGTGGTTTGCGGTTTACGAATCGCAGTTTTCAGTTCGCAATTAGCACCACGCAGTTCGTAGTTAGCAGTTTACAGTTCGCAGGTTGCAGTGAGCAGTTTTCTGTTCCCATTTCGCTTTTCGCACATCGCAGTTCTAAGAATGCAGTTTGCAGTTCGCAATTTGTAGTTCGCAAATTGCAGTTTGCAGTTTGCAGTGCGTAGTTCTCAGTTTGCAGTTCACAGTTTTCTGTTCGCAGTTCTTAGTTTGCAATTCGCAGTTTACTGTTCAGAGTTCGTAGTTTCGCTTTTTTCAGTTTGCAGTTCGCAGTTGGGAGTTTGCAGTTTGTAGTTTGCTGTTTAAATTTTGTGCTTTGCGGATTGCTGTTCGCATTTGCAGTTTGTAGTTTTGCAGTTCGCCGTTTATAGTTCGCTGTTCGACGTCATCTATCGCCGTTTGCGTTTTTCGGTCTGCAGTTTGCGTATTGCGGTTTTAGTTTTGTGGTTTGCAGTTAAATCAGTTTGCAGTTCGCAATATGAATATCGTAGTTTGAATTTTACAGTTTGCAATTTGCACATTGCAGGTCGCAGTTTAGAGTTCACAGTTTGCAGTTCGCAATTTGCCATTAGCAGTTTTCAGTTTTCGGTTTGCGTTTTGCGGTTTGCAGTTGGCATTAGACAGATTGCAGTTTGCAGTTCGTAGTTTGCGGTAAACGGTTTTTGATTTTTGTTTGCGGATTGCCATTTGCTGTTCGCAGTTTGAAGTTCCCATTTCCCAGTTCGCAGTTTGAGGTTAACAGTTCGCAGTTCGCAGATCCCAAACTTCCGCATACGGTTTTCAGTTTGCGGTTTGCATTTGCAGTTTGCAGTTCGCATTTTGCATTTCGCTGTTCGCAATTTGCAAATCTTTGAGGTTAGTGGTTTGCGGTTCGCTATTTGCAGTTCACAGTTGTCATTTCGCAATTGGCAGTTTGCAGTTCGCAGTTTTAATCGTTGTTTGAAGTTTGCTGTTCGCAAATCGCAAATTGCCCTTTGCGGATTACGGTGTTCGGTTTGCGGTTTTAGGTTTGTGGTTTGCGGATTGCCGTTTGCAGTTCGCATTTGCAGTTGGTGGTTTGCAGTTCGCAGTTTTTCATTTCGCAGTATGCAGTTCGCAGTTCTCAAATAAGCATTTGGTGGTTTTGTGGTTTGCAGTTTGAAGTTTTACAGTTTGGGATTTGCAGCTCGTAATTCGCTGTTCGCAGTTCGCAGTTTGCACTTCACAGTTTGCCGTTCGCAGTTTGCAGTTCACATGTTACAGTCAAAAGTTTGTCGTTCGTAGGTTGCAGTTCGCAGTTTGCAGTGTGCAGTTCGGAGTTTGCTGTGCGCAGTTAGTAGGTATGCATTTCGCAGTTTGCCGTTCGCAGATTGCAGTTGCAGTTTGCAGTTTGCAGTTAGGTGTTTACAGTTTGCAGTTCGCAGTTTGCAGTTGCAGTTGTCAGTTTGCAGTTTGCAGTTATTACTTTGTAGTTTACGGTTTGTGGTTTGCGGTTTGCAGGTAGCAATTTGTATTTGGCAGTTCGCCGGTAATTGTCAGCATTTTGTAGTTCGCTGTTTGCAGGATTTTGTTTGCAGTTAGCCGTTTGTAGTTCGCAGTTCGCAGTTTTAAAATCGCAGTTCACCGTTTGCTGGTTTCAGTTCGCAGTTTGCAGTTCGCAGTTTGCAGTTAGCCGTTTGTAGTTCGCAGTTCGCAGTTTTAAAATCGCGGTTCACAGTTCGCTGGTTTCAGTTCGCAGTTTGAATATCGCAGTTTGCAGTTGGCATTTCGAAGTTTGCCGTTCGCAGTTTGCTGTTTGAAGTTTGAGGTTTGCGATTTAGGTTTGCAGTTAGTTAGCAGTGTGATGTTCGCAGTTCGCAGTTTGCAAATTGCCGTTTGCAATTTGCGGATTGCGAATTGCAATTTCCAGTTTTCTTTTTGTAATTTAAATTTTGCAGTTTGCAATTCGCAGTTTGCTGTATAAAGCTTGTGGTATGTGGTTTGTGGTTGTGGTATATATTTCAGGCAATTAGGCAGACAAGCAATTAGGCAGGCAATTAGGCAGTTAGTTAGGCAGGCAAATAGGCAGATAATTAGGCAGGCAATTAGGCAGTTAATAAGGCAGGCAATTAAAAATCAATTAGGCAGGCAAGCAATTAGGCAGGCAATTAGGCAGTTAATTAGGCAGGCAATTAATCTGATAATTAGGCAGGCATTTAGTCAAGCAATTAAGCAGGCAATTAAGGAGGCAATTGTGCAGTTAATTAGGCAAGCAATTAGGCAGGCAGGCAATTAGGCAGGCAAGCAATTAGGCATGCAATATGGCAGTAAATTGGGCAAGCATGCAATTTGGCATGTAATTAGGCAGGCAATTAGGCAGGCGATTAGGCAGTTAATAAGGCAAGCAATTATGAAGTCAATTAGGCAGGCAATTAGGCAGGAAAGCAGGCAATTAGGTAGGCAATTAGGTAAACAATTAGGCAGGCAATTAGGCAGTTAATTAGGCAGGCAATAAGGCAGTTAATTAGGCAGGCAATTAGGCAGTTAATAATGCAGGCAATTAGGCAGGCAAGCAATTAGGCAGGCAATTAGGCAGTTGTTTAGGCAGGCAATTAGGCAGTTTTTAGACCCTAGTTAGGCAGGCTATTAAGCAGGTAATTAGGCAGGCAGGCAATTAGGTAGGAAAATAAGTAGTTTATTAGGCAAGCAGGCAATTTTTAGGTAATTAGGCAGGCAATTAGGCAGGCAATTAGGCAGGCAATAAGGCAGTTAATTAGGCAGACAATTAGGCAGTTAATTAGGCAGGCAAGTAGGCATGTAATTAGGCACGCAATTAGGTAGTTAATTAGGCAAGCAATTAGGCAGACAATTAGGCAGTCAATTAGGCAGGCATTTAGGCAGTTAATTAGGCAGACAATTAGCAGGCAATTAGGCAGGAAGGAAGGCAATTAGGTAGGCAATTTGGTAGGCAATTAGGCAGGCAAACAATTACGCAGGCATTTAGGCAGTAATTAGGCAGGTAATTAGGCAAATAATTAGGCAGGCAATTAGGCAGTGAATTAGGCAGGCAATTAGGCAGGCAATTAGGCAGGCAATGAGGCAGGCAATTAAGCAGGCAATTAGGCAGGCAATAAGGCACATAATTAGGCAAGCAATTAGGCAGGCAATTAGGCAGGCAATTAGGCAGGCAATCAAGCAGTAATTTGGCAGGTACTAAGGCAGGCAATTAGGCAGGCAATTATGAAGTCAATTAGGCAATCAGTTAAATAGGAAGGCAGGAAATAAGGTAGGCAATTAGGTAGGCAATTAGGCAGATAATTAGGCAGGCAATTAGGCAGGCAATTAAACAGGCAATTAGGCAGATAATTCGGAAGACAATAAGGCAAGCAATTAGGCAGTTAATTAGGCAGGCAATTAGGCAGTTATTAGGCCCCTAATTAGGCAGGCTATTAAGCAGGTATTTAGGCAGGTAATTAAGCAGGCTATAATGCAGGCAAATAGGCAGGCAATTAGACAGACAATTTGGCATTTAATAAGGCAGATATTTAGGCAGGAAATTGGGCAGGCAATTTGGCAGGCAATTAGGCATGCAGACAATTAGGCAGGCAATTAGGCAGGCAATTAGGCAGGTAATTAGGCATGCAATTATGCAGGCAATTAGGCAGTTAATTAGGCAGGAAATTAGGCAGGCAATTAGGCAGTTAATTGAGCAGGCAATTAGGCAGATAATAAGGCAATATATAAAGCAGTTAATTAGGCAGGCAGGCAATTTGGCAGGTAATTAGGCAGGCAATTAGGCAGGCCATAAGGCAGGCAATAAGGCAGTTAATAAAGCAGTTAATAAGGCAGTGAATTAGTCAGGTAATTAGGCAGGCAATAAGGCAGGTAATTAAGCAGGCAAAAAGGCAGGCAATTAGGCTAGCAATTAGGCAGTAAATTAGGCAGTTAATTAGGCAGGCATAAAATAAGGCAGGCAGGCAATTAGGCAGGCAGGCAATTAGGCAGGAATTTAATTAGGCAGGCAATTAGTTTGGCAATTAAGCAGGCAATTAGGCAGGTTGCCAATTAAGCAGGCAATTAGGTAGGCAATTAAGCAGGCAATTAGGCAGGCAATAAGGCTATTAATTAGACAGGCAATTAGGCAGGAAATTAGGCAGGCAATTAGGCAGTAAATAAGGCAGACAATTAGGCAGGCAATAAGGCAGTTAATTTAGCAGGCAATTAGGCAGTTAATTGAGCAGGCAATTAGGCAGGCAATAAGGCAATATATTAAGCAGATAATTAGGCAGGCAGGCAATTTGGCAGGTAATTAGGCAGGCAATTAGGCAGGATATAAGGCAGGCAATTAGGCAGTTAATAAAGCAGTTAATAAGGCAGGCAATTAGTCAGGTAATTAGGCAGGCAATAAGGCTGGCAATTAGGCAGTTAATTAAGCAGGCAATTAGGCAGTTAATAAGGCAGGCAATTATGAAGTCAATTAGGCAGGCAATTATGCAGGAAGGCAGGCAATTATGTAGGCAATTAGGAAGTCAATTAGGCAGGCAAGCAATTAGGCAAGCAGTAAGGCAGTTAATTAGGCAGGCAATTAGGCAGTTAATTAGGCAAGCAATTAAGCAGGCAATTAGGCAGGAAATTAAGCAGGCAATTAGGCATTTAATTAGGCAAGCAATTAAGCAGGCAGGCGGGTTATTAGGCAGGCAATTAAGCAGTTAATTAGGCAGGCAGGCAATTATGCATGCAATTAAGCTGTAAATTGGGCAAGCATGCAATTTGGCAGGAAATTAGGCAGGCAATAAGGCAAGCAATTAGGCAGACAATAAGGAGGCAATTAGGCAGTTAATTAGGCAAGCAATTAGGCAGGCAAGCAATAAGGCAGGTAATTAGGCAGGCAATGAAGCAGTTAGTTAGACAAGCAAGCAATTTGGCAGGTAATTATGCAGGCAATAAGGCAAGCAATTAAACAGGCAATTAAGGAGGCAATTAAGCAGTTAATTAGGCAAGCAATTAGGCCGGCAGGCAATTAGGCATGCAATTAAGCAGTTAATTGGGCAAGCAGGCAATTTGGCAGGTAATTAGGCAGGCAATAAGGCAGGCAATAAGGCATGCAATTAGGCAGGCATTTAGGCAGTTAATAAGGCAGGCACTTATGAAGTCAATTAGGCAGGCAATTAGGCAGGAAGGCAGGCAATTAGGTAGGCAATTAGGTAAACAATTAGGCAGGCAATTAAGCAGGCAATTAGGCAGTTAATTAAGCAGGCAATTAGGCAGTTAATAACGCAGGCAATTATTAAGACAATTAGGCAGGTAATTATGCAGGAAGGCAGGCAAATAGGAAGACAATTAGGCAGGCAAGCAATTAAGCAAGCAGTATTCTAAGGTATTAGGCAGTTAATTAGGCAGGCAATTAGGCAGTTAATTAGGCAGGCAATAAGGCAGGCAATTAGGCACTTTAATAGGCAAGCAATTAAGCAGGCAATTAGGCAGGCAATTAGGCAGGCAATTAAGCAGGCAATTAGTCAGTTAATTAGGCAAGCAATTAAGCAGGCAAGCAATAAGGCAGGCAGTTAATTAGGCAGGCAATAAGCATTTAATTAGGCAGGCAAGCAATTTGGCAGGTAATTAGGCAGGCAATAAGGCAAGCAATTAAGCAGGCAATTAAGGAGGCAATTAGCAGTTAATTAGGCAAGCAATAAGGCAGGCAGGCAATTAGGCAAACAGGCAATTAGGCAAACAGGCAATTAGGCAAACAGGCAATTAGGCAAACAGGCAATTAGGCAAACAGGCAATTAGGCAAACAGGCAATTAGGCATGCAATTAAGCAGTTAATTGGGCAAGCAGGCAATTTGGCAGTTAATTAGGCAAGTAATTAAGCAGGCAAGCAATAAGGCAGGCAGGAAATTAGGCATGCAATTAAGCAGTTAATTTGGCAAGCAGGAAATTTGGCAGGTAATTAGGCAGGCAATTATGAAGTCAATTAAGCAGGCAATTAGGCAGGAAGGCAGGCAATTTGGTAGGCAATTAGGTAAACAATTAGGCAGGCAATTAGGCAGGCAATTAAGCAGGCAATTAGGCAGGCAATTAAGCAGGCAATAAGGCAGGCAATTAAGCAGGCAATTAGGCAGGCAATAAGGCAGGCAATTAGGCAGTTAATTAGACAGGCAATAAGGTATTTAATAAGGCAGGCAATTATGAAGACAATTAGGCAGGCTATTAGGCAGGAAGGCAGCCAATTAGGTAAGCAAATTAGGTAGGCAATTAGGCAGGCAAGCAGTTAGCCAGGCAGTAAGGCAGTTAAATAGGCAGGTAATTAGGCAGGTAATTAGGCAAGCAGGCAATTAGGCATGCAATTAAGCAGTTAATTGGACAAGCAGGCAATTTAGCAGGTAATAAGGCAGGCAATTAGGCAGGCAAATAGGCAGGCAATAATGCAGGCAATTAATCAGGCAATTAGGCAGGCAATAAGGCAGGCAATTATGCAGTTAATTAGGCAGGCAATTAGCAGTTAATTAGGTAGGCAATTATGAAGACAATTAGGCAAACAATTAGGCAAAAAGGCAGGAAATTAGGTAGCCAATTTGGTAGGCAATTAGGCAGGCAAGCAATTAGGCAGGCAGTAAGGCAGTTAATTAGGCTGGCAAATAGGCAGTTATTTGAGCAGGCAATTAGGCAGTTAATTGAACAGGCAATTAGGCAGGCAATTAGGCAGGTAATTAGGCAAGCAGGCAATTAGGCATGCAATTAAGCAGTTAATTGGACAAGCTGGCAATTTAGCAGGTAATAAGGCAGGCAATTAGGCAGGCAATTAGGCAGGAAATTAAGCAGGCAATTAGGAAGGCAATAAGGCAGGCAATTATGCAGTTAATTAGGCAGGCAATTAGCAGTTAATAAGGCAGGCAATTATGAAGTCAATTAGGCAAACAATTAGGCAAAAGGCAGGCAATTAGGTAGGCAATTTGGTAGGCAATTAGGCAGGCAAGCAATTAGGCAGGCAGTAAGGCAGTTAATTAGGCTGGCAAATAGGCAGCTATTTGAGCAGGCAATTAGGCAGTTAATTGAACAGGCAATTAGGCAGTTAATTAAGCAGGCAATTAGGCAGTTAATAAGGCAGGCAATTATGAAGTCAACTAGGCAGGCAATTAGGCATGGAAACAGGCATTTAGGTAGGCAATTAGGAAGGCAATTAGGTAAGCAATTTGGTAGGCAATTAGACAGGCAAGCAATTAGGCAGGCAATAAGGCAGGCAATTAGGCAGGCAATTAGGCAGGCAATAAGGCAGGCAATAAGGCAGATGATTAGGCAAGCAATAAGCAGGCAATTAGGCAAGCAAATAGGAAGGCAATTAGGCAGGCAATTAAACAGGCAATTTGGCAGGTAATAAGGCAGGCAATTAGGCAGGCAAGCATTTAGGCAAGCAGCAAGACAGTTAATTAGGCAGTTAATTGAGCAGGCAATTAGGCAGTTAATTGAACAGGCAATTAGGCAGGCAATAAGGCAATATATTAAGCAGTTAATTAGGCAGGCAGGCAATTTGGCAGGTAATAAGGGTTGCAATTAGGCAGGCTATAAGGCAGGCAATTAAACAGTTAATAAAGCAGTTAATTAGGCAGGCAAGTCATTTGGCAGGTAATTAGGCAGGCAATAAGGCAAGCAATTAAGCAGGCAATTAAAGAGGCAATTAGGCAGTTATTAGGTAAGCAATTATGAAGGCAGGTAATTAGGCAAACAGGCAATTAGGCATGCAATTAAGCAGTTACTTGGGCAAGTAGGCAATTTGGCAGGTAATTAGGCAGGCAATAAGGCAGGCAATAAGGCATGCAATTAGGCAGGCATTTAGGCAGTTAATAAGGCAGGCAATTATGAAGTAAATTAGGCAGGCAATTAGGCAGGAAGGCAGGCATTTAGGTAGGAAATTAGGTAAAGAATTAGGCAGGCAATTAGGCAGGCAATTAGGAAGGCAATTAAGCAGGCAATTTGGCAGGCAATAATGCAGGCAATAAGGCAGTTAATTAGGCAGGCAATTAGGCAGTTAATAAGGCAGGCAATTATGATGTCAATTAGGCAGGCTATTAGGCAGGAAGGCAGCCAATTAGGTAGGCAATTAAGTAGGCATTTAGGCAGGCAAGCAGTTAGGCAGGCAGTAAGGCAGTTAATTAGGCAGGCAATTAGGCAGATAATTAGGCAAGCAGGCAATTAGGCATGCAATTAAGCAGTTAATTGGGCAAACAGGCAATTAAGCAGGTAATAAGGCAGGCAATTAGGCAGGCAATTAGGCAGGCAATTAGGCAGGCAATAAGGCAGGCAATTATGCAGTTAATTAGCCAGGCAATTTGCAGTTAATAAGGCTGGCATTTATGAAGTCATTTAGGCAGGCAATTAGGCAGGAAGACAGACAATTAGGCAGGAAGGCAGGCAATTAGGTAGGCAATTTGGTAGGCAATTAGACAGGCAAGCAATTTGGCAGGCAGTAAGGCAGTTAATTAGGCTGGCAATTAGACAGTTAATTGAACATGCAGTTAGGCAGTTGATTGAGCAGGCTATTAGGCAGTTAATAAGGCAGGCAATTACGAATTCAATTAGGCAGGTAAATAGGCAGGAAGGCAGGCATTTAGGTAGACAATTAGGAAGGCAATTAGGCAGGCAATTAGGTAGGCAATTTGGTAGGCAATTAGGCAGGCAAGCAATTAGGCAGGCAGTAAGGAAGTTAATTAGGCAAATAATTAGGCAGGCAATTAGGCAGGCAATTAAGCAGGCAATAAGGCAGGCAATTAGGCAGATAATTAGGCAAGCCTTTAGGCAGGCAATTAGGCAGGGAATTAGGCAGGGAATTAAGCAGGCAATTTGGCAGGTAATTAGGCAGGCAATTAGGCAGGCGAATAGGCAGGCAATTAGACAGCCAATTAGGCAGGCAATTAGACAGCCAATTAGGCAGGCAATTAGGCAGGCAATAAGACAGGAAATTTGGCAGTTAATTAGGTAGGCAATTGGGCAGTTAATAAGGCAGGCAATTATGAAGTCATTTAGGCATGCAATTAGGCAGGAAGGCAGGCAATTAGGTAGGCAATTAGGAAGGCAATTAGGAAGGCAAGCAATTAGGCAGGCAGTAAGGCAGTTAATTAGGAAGGCAATTA
Organism: Bacillus rossius redtenbacheri; assembly: GCF_032445375.1. Classification (NCBI taxonomy): domain Eukaryota; kingdom Metazoa; phylum Arthropoda; class Insecta; order Phasmatodea; family Bacillidae; genus Bacillus; species Bacillus rossius. The sequence continues at coordinate 33,902 of NW_026962656.1, read as the reverse complement.
GGCAGATAATTAGGTAAGCAGGCAATTAGGCAGGCAGGCAATCGGCAGGTAGGCAATTAGGCAGGTTATAAGGCAGGCAATTAGGCAGTTAATTAAGCAGGTTATTAGGCTGGTAATAAGGCAAGCAATTAAGCAGGCATGCAATAAGGCAGGCAGGTAATTAGGCAGGCAATTAAGCAGTTAATTAGGCAGGCAAGCAATTTGGCAGGTAATTAGGCAGGCAATAAGGCAAGCAATTAAGCAGGCCATTAAGGAGGCAATTATGCAGTTAATTAGGCAAGCATTTAGGCAGGCACGCAATGAGGCAGGCAATTAGGCATGCAATTAAGCAGTCAATTGGGCAAGCATGCAATTTGGCAGGTTATTAGGCAGGCAATTTGGCAGGCAATTAGGAAGGCAATTAGGCAGGAAATTAGGCATTTAATAAGGCAGATAATTAGGCAGGAAAATAGGCAGGCAATTGGGCAGGCAATTAGTCAGACAGACAATAAGGCAGGCAATTAGGCAGGTAATTAGGCAGGCAATAAGGCAGGCAAATAGGCAGGCAATTAGACAGCCAATTAGGCAGGCAATTAGGCATTTAATTAGGCAGATAATTGGGCAGGCAATTAGGCAGGCAATTAGGCAGGCAATTAGGCAGGCAATTAGTCAGAGACAATAAGGCAGGCAATTAGGCAGGTAATTAGGCAGGCAATAAGGCAGGCAAATAGGCAGGCAATTAGACAGCCAATTAGGCAGGCAATTAGGCTTTTAATTAGGCAGATAATAAGGCAGGCAATTTGGCAGGTAATTAGGCAGGCAATTAGTCAGACAGACAATTAGGCAGGCCATTAGGCAGGCAATTAGGCAGGCAATTAGGCAGGTAAAAGGCAAGCAATTAGGCAGACAATTAAGGAAGCAATCAGGCAGTTAATTAGGCAAGCAATTAGGCAGGCAATTAGGCAGGTAATTAAGCAGGCAATAAGGCAGGCACATAGGCAGGCAATTAGACAGCCAATTAGGCATTTAATTAGGCAGGCAATAAGGCAGGCAAATAATCAGGCAATTAGACAGCCAATTAGGCAGGCAATTAGGCATTTAATTAGGCAGATAATTAGGCAGGAAATTAGGCAGTTAATAAGGCAAGCAATTATGAAGTCAATTAGGCAGGCAATTAGGCAGGAAAGCAGGTAATTAGGTAAACAAATAGGCAGGCAATTAGGCAGTTACTTAGGCAGGCAATTATGCTGTTAATTATGCAGGCAATTAGGCAGGCAAGCAATTAGGCAGGCAATTAGACAGTTGTTTAGGCAGGCAATTAGGCAGTTAATTAGGCCCCTAATAGGCAGGCTATTAAGCATTTAATTAGGCAGGCAGGCAATTAAGCAGTTCATTAGGCAAGCAGGCAATTTGGCAGGTAATTAGGCAGGCAATTAGGCAGTCAAATAGGCAGGCAATTAGGCAGTTAATTAGGCAGGCAATTAGGCAGTTAATTAGGCAGGCAAGTAGGCATGTTACTAGGCACGCAATTAGGTAGTTGATTAGGCAAGCATTTAGGCAGACAATTAGGCAGTTAATTAAGCAGGCAATTAGGAAGTTAAAAAGGCAGGCAATTATGAAGTCAATTAGGCAGGCAAATAGGCAGGAAGACAGGCAATTAGGTAGGCAATTAGGAAGGCAATTAGACAGGCAAGCAATTAGGCAGGCAGTAAGGCAGTTAATTAGGCTGGCAATTAGGCAGTTAATTAGACAGGCAATTAGGCAGGCAATTAGGCAGTAAATTAGGCAGTAAATTAGGCAGGAAATTATGCAGGCAGGCAATTAGGCTGGTAGGCAATTAGGCAGGCAGGTAATTAGGCAGGCAATTAGGCAAGCAATTAAGCAGGCGATGAGGCAGGCAATTAGGCAGTTAATTAGGCAGGTAATTAGGCAGTTTGCTGTTTGATGTTTGTGGTTTGCGGTTTACGAATCGCAGTTTTCAGTTCGCAATTAGCACCACGCAGTTCGTAGTTAGCAGTTTACAGTTCGCAGGTTGCAGTGAGCAGTTTGCTGTTCCCATTTCGCTTTTCGCACATCGCAGTTCTAAGAATGCAGTTTGCAGTTCGCAATTTGTAGTTCGCAAATTGCAGTTTGCAGTTTGCAGTGCGTAGTTCTCAGTTTGCAGTTCACAGTTTTCTGTTCGCAGTTCTTAGTTTGCAATTCGCAGTTTACTGTTCAGAGTTCGTAGTTTCGCTTTTTTCAGTTTGCAGTTCGCAGTTGGGAGTTTGCAGTTTGTAGTTTGCTGTTTAAATTTTGTGCTTTGCGGATTGCTGTTCGCATTTGCAGTTTGTAGTTTTGCAGTTCGCCGTTTATAGTTCGCTGTTCGACGTCATCTATCGCCGTTTGCGTTTTTCGGTCTGCAGTTTGCGTATTGCGGTTTTAGTTTTGTGGTTTGCAGTTAAATCAGTTTGCAGTTCGCAATATGAATATCGTAGTTTGAATTTTACAGTTTGCAATTTGCACATTGCAGGTCGCAGTTTAGAGTTCACAGTTTGCAGTTCGCAATTTGCCATTAGCAGTTTTCAGTTTTCGGTTTGCGTTTTGCGGTTTGCAGTTGGCATTAGACAGATTGCAGTTTGCAGTTCGTAGTTTGCGGTAAACGGTTTTTGATTTTTGTTTGCGGATTGCCATTTGCTGTTCGCAGTTTGAAGTTCCCATTTCCCAGTTCGCAGTTTGAGGTTAACAGTTCGCAGTTCGCAGATCCCAAACTTCCGCATACGGTTTTCAGTTTGCGGTTTGCATTTGCAGTTTGCAGTTCGTATTTTGCATTTCGCTGTTCGCAATTCGCAAATCTTTGAGGTTAGTGGTTGCGGTTCGCTGTTTGCAGTTCACAGTTTTCATTTCGAAATTGGCAGTTTGCAGTTCGCAGATTTAATCGTTGTTAGAAGTTTGCTGTTCGCAAATCGCAAATTGCCCTTTGCGGATTACGGTGTTCGGTTTGCGGTTTTAGGTTTGTGGTTTGCGGATTGCCGTTTGCAGTTCGCATTTGCAGTTGGTGGTTTGCAGTTCGCAGTTTTTCATTTCGCAGTATGCAGTTCGCAGTTCTCAAATAAGCATTTGGTGGTTTTGTGGTTTGCAGTTTGAAGTTTTACAGTTTGGGATTTGCAGCTCGTAATTCGCTGTTCGCAGTTCGCAGTTTGCACTTCACAGTTTGCCGTTCGCAGTTTGCAGTTCACATGTTACAGTCAAAAGTTTGTCGTTCGCAGGTTGCAGTTCGCAGTTTGCAGTGTGCAGTTCGGAGTTTGCTGTGCGCAGTTAGTAGGTATGCATTTCGCAGTTTGCCGTTCGCAGATTGCAGTTGCAGTTTGCAGTTTGCAGTTAGGTGTTTACAGTTTGCAGTTCGCAGTTTGCAGTTGCAGTTGTCAGTTTGCAGTTTGCAGTTATTACTTTGTAGTTTACGGTTTGTGGTTTGCGGTTTGCAGGTAGCAATTTGTATTTGGCAGTTCGCCGGTAATTGTCAGCATTTTGTAGTTCGCTGTTTGCAGGTTTTTGTTTGCAGTTAGCCGTTTGTAGTTCGCAGTTCGCAGTTTTAAAATCGCAGTTCACAGTTTGCTGGTTTCAGTTCGCAGTTTGCAGTTCGCAGTTTGCAGTTAGCCATTTGTAGTTCGCAGTTCGCAGTTTTAAAATCGCGGTTCACAGTTCGCTGGTTTCAGTTCGCAGTTTGAATATCGCAGTTTGCAGTTGGCATTTCGAAGTTTGCCGTTAGCAGTTTGCTGTTTGAAGTTTGAGGTTTGCGATTTAGGTTTGCAGTTAGTTAGCAGTGTGATGTTCGCAGTTCGCAGTTTGCAAATTGTCGTTTGCAAATTGCGGATTGCGAATTGCAATTTCCAGTTTTCTTTTTGTAATTTAAATTTTGCAGTTTGCAATTCGCAGTTTTCTGTATAAAGCTTGTGGTATGTGGTTTGTGGTTGTGGTATATATTTCAGGCAATTAGGCAGACAAGCAATTAGGCAGGCAATTAAGCAGTTAGTTAGGCAGGCAAATAGGCAGATAATTAGGCAGGCAATTAGGCAGTTAATAAGGCAGGCAATTAAAAGTTAATTAGGCAGGCAAGCAATTAGGCAGGCAATTAGGCAGTTAATTAGGCAGGCAATTAATCAGATAATTAGGCAGGCAATTAGTCAAGCAATTAAGCAGGCAATTAAGGAGGCAATTATGCAGTTAATTAGGCAAGCAATAAGGCAGGCAGGCAATTAGGCAGGCAAGCAATTAGGCACGCAATATGGCAGTAAATTGGGCAAGCATGCAATTTGGCATGTAATTAGGCAGGCAATTAGGCAGGCGATTAGGCAGTTAATAAGGCAAGCAATTATGAAGTCAATTAGGCAGGCAATTAGGCAGGAAAGCAGGCAATTAGGTAGGCAATTAGGTAAACAATTAGGCAGGCAATTAGGCAGTTAATTAGGCAGGCAATTAGGCAGTTAATTAGGCAGGCAATTAGGCAGTTAATTATGCAGGCAATTAGGCAGGCAAGCAATTAGGCAGGCAATTAGCCAGTTGTTTAGGCAGGCAATTAGGCAGTTATTAGACCCTAGTTAGGCAGGCTATTAAGCAGGTAATTAGGCAGGCAGGCATTTAGGCAGGAAAATAAGTAGTTCATTAGGCAAGCAGGCAATTTTTAGGTAATTAGGCAGGCAATTAGGCAGGCAATTAGGCAGTTAATTAGGCAGGCAAGTAGGCAGGTAATTAGGCACGCAATTAGGTAGTTAATTAGGCAAGCAATTAGGCAGACAATTAGGCAGTCAATTAGGCAGGCATTTAGGCAGTTAATTAGGCAGGCAATTAGGCAGACAATTAGCAGGCAATTAGGCAGGAAGGAAGGCAATTAGATAGGCAATTTGGTAGGCAATTAGGCAGGCAAGCAATTAGGCAGGCATTTAGGCAGTAATTAGGCAGGTAATTAGGCAAATAATTAGGTAGGCAATTAGGCAGTGAATTAGGCAGGCAATTAGGCAGGCAATGAGGCAGGCAATTAAGCAGGCAATTAGGCAGGCAATAAGGCACATAATTAGGCAAGCAATTAGGCAGGCGATTAGGCAGGCAATCAAGCAGGCAATTTGGCAGGTACTAAGGCAGGCAATTAGGCAGGCAATTATGAAGTCAATTAGGCAATAAATTAAATAGGAAGGCAGGAAATAAGGTAGGCAATTAGGTAGGCAATTAGGCAGATAATTAGGCAGGCAATTAGGCAGGCAATTAAACAGGCAATTAGGCAGATAATTCGGAAGACAATAAGGCAAGCAATTAGGCAGTTAATTAGGCAGGCAATTAGGCAGTAATTAGGCCCCTAATTAGGCAGGCTATTAAGCAGGTAATTAGGCAGGTAATTAAGCAGGCAATAATGCAGGCAAATAGGCAGGCAATTAGACAGACAATTAGGCATTTAATAAGGCAGATATTTAGGCAGGAAATTGGGCAGGCAATTTGGCAGGCAATTAGGCATGCAGACAATTAGGCAGGCAATTAGGCAGGCAATAAGGCAGGTAATTAGGCAGGCAATTATGCAGGCAATTAGGCAGGCAATTAGGCAGTTAATTAGGCAGGAAATTAGGCAGGCAATTAGGCAGTTAATTGAGCAGGCAATTAGGCAGATAATAAGGCAATATATTAAGCAGTTAATTAGGCAGGCAGGCAATTTGGCAGGTAATTAGGCAGGCCATTAGGCAGGCCATAAGGCAGGCAATTAGGCAGTAATAAAGCAGTTAATAAGGCAGTGAATTAGTCAGGTAATTAGGCAGGCAATAAGGCAGGTAATTAAGCAGGCAAAAAGGCAGGCAATTAGGCTAGCAATTAGGCAGTTAATTAGGCAGGCATGAAATAAGGCAGGCAGGCAATTAGGCAGGCAATTAGGCAGGAATGCTATTAGGCAGGCAATTAGTCAGGCAATTAAGAAGGCAATTAGGCAGGATGCCAATTAAGCAGGCAATTAGGTAGGCAATTAAGCAGGCAATTAGGCAGGCAATAAGGCTATTAATTAGACAGGCAATTAGGCAGGAAATTAGGCAGACAATTAGGAAGTAAATAAGGCAGACAATTAGGCATGCAATAAGGCAGTTAATTTAGCAGGCAATTAGGCAGTTAATTGAGCAGGCAATTAGGCAGGCAATAAGGCAATATATTAAGCAGATAATTAGGCAGGCAGGCAATTTGGCAGGTAATTAGGATGGCAATTAGGCAGGCTATAAGGCAGGCAATTAGGCAGTTAATAAAGCAGTTAATAAGGCAGGCAATTAGTCAGGTAATTAGGCAGGCAATAAGGCTGGCAATTAGGCAGTTAATTAAGCAGGCAATTAGGCAGTTAATAAGGCAGGCAATTATGAAGTCAATTAGGCAGGCAATTAGGCAGTTAATTAGGTAGGCAGGCAATTAGGCATGCAATTAAGCTGTAAATTGGGCAAGCATGCAATTTGGCAGGAAATTAGGCAGGCAATATAGCAAGCAATTAGGCAGACAATAAGGAGGCAATTAGGCAGTTAATTAGGCAAGCAATTAGGCAGGCAAGCAATAAGGCAGGTAATTAGGCAGGCAATTAAGCAGTTAGTTAGACAAGCAAGCAATTTGGCAGGTAATTATGCAGGCAATAAGGCAAGCAATTAAGCAGGCAATTAAGAAAGCAATTAAGCAGTTAATTAGGCAAGCAATTAAGCAGGCAGGCAATTAGGCAAACAGGCAATTTGGCATGCAATTAAGCAGTTAATTGGGCAAGCAGGCAATTTGGCAGGTAATTAGGCAGGCAATAAGGCAGGCAATAAGGCATGTAATTAGGCAGGCATTTAGGCAGTTAATAAGGCAGGCACTAATGAAGTCAATTAGGCAGGCAATTAGGCAGGAAGGCAGGCAATTAGGTAGGCAATTAGGTAAACAATTAGGCAGGCAATTAAGCAGGCAATTAGGCAGTTAATTTAGCAGGCAATTAGGAAGTTAATAAGGCAGGCAATTATTAAGACAATTAGGCAGGTAATTATGCAGGAAGGCAGGCAAATAGGAAGACAATTAGGCAGGCAAGCAATTAAGCAAGCAGTACTCTAAGGTATTAGGCAGTTAATTAGGCAGGCAATTAGGCAGTTAATTAGGCAGGCAATAAGGCAGGCAATTAGGCACTTTAATAGGCAAGCAATTAAGCAGGCAATTAGGCAGGCAATTAGGCAGGCAATTAAGCAGGCAATTAGTCAGTTAATTAGGCAAGCAATTAAGCAGGCAAGCAATAAGGCAGGCAGTTAATTAGGCAGGCAATAAGCATTTAATTAGGCAGGCAAGCAATTTGGCAGGTAATTAGGCAGGCAATAAGGCAAGCAATTAAGCAGGCAATAAAGGAGGCAATTTGCAGTTAATTAGGCAAGCAATAAGGCAGGCAGGCAATTAGGCAAACAGGCAATTAGGCAAACAGGCAATTAGGCAAACAGGCAATTAGGCATGCAAATAAGCAGTTAATTGGGCAAGCAGGCAATTTGGCAGTTAATTAGGCAAGCAATTAAGCAGGCAAGCAATAAGGCAGGCAGGAAATTAGGCATGCAATTAAGCAGTTAATTTGGCAAGCAGGCAATTTTGCAGGTAATTAGGCAGCCAATTATGAAGTCAATTAGGCAGGCAATTAGGCAGGAAGGCAGGCAATTTGGTAGGCAATTAGGTAAACAATTAGGCAGGCAATTAGGCAGGCAATTAAGCAGGCAATTAGGCAGGCAATAAGGCAGGCAATTATGCAGTTAATTAGGCAGGCAATTAGCAGTTAATAAGGCAGGCAATTATGAAGTCAATTAGGCAAACAATTAGGCAAAAAGGCAGGCAATTAGGTAGGCAATTTGGTAGGCAATTAGGCAGGAAAGCAATTAGGCAGGCAGTAAGGCAGGTAATTAGGCAAGCAGGCAATTAGGCATGCAATTAAGCAGTTAATTGGACAAGCTGGCAATTTAGCAGGTAATAAGGCAGGCAATTAGGCAGGCAATTAGCAGTTAATAAGGCAGGCAATTATGAAGTCAATTAGGCAAACAATTAGGCAAAAAGGCAGGCAATTAGGTAGGCAATTTGGTAGGCAATTAGGCAGGCAAGCAATTAGGCAGGCAGTAAGGCAGTTAATTAGGCTGGCAAATTGGCAGTTATTTGAGCAGGCAATTAGGCAGTTAATTGAACAGGCAATTAGGCAGGCAATTAGGCAGGTAATTAGGCAAGCAGGCAATTAGGCATGCAATTAAGCAGTTAATTGGACAAGCTGGCAATTTAGCAGGTTATAAGGCAGGCAATTAGGCAGGCAATTAAGCTGGCAATTAGGAAGGCAATAAGCAGGCAATTATGCAGTTAATTAGGCAGGCAATTAGCAGTTAATAAGGCAGGCAATTATGATGTCAATTAGGCATACAATTAGGCAAAAAGGCAGGCAATTAGGTAGGCAATTTGGTAGGCAATTAGGCAGGCAAGCAATTAGGCAGGCAGTAAGGCAGTTAATTAGGCTGGCAAATTGGCAGTTATTTGAGCAGGCAATTAGGCAGTTAATTGAACAGGCAATTAGGCAGTTAATTAAGCAGGCAATTAGGCAGTTAATAAGGCAGGCAATTATGAAGTCAACTAGGCAGGCAATTAGGCATAAAAACAGGCATTTAGGTAGGCAATTAGGAAGGCAATTAGGTAAGCAATTTGGTAGGCAATTAGACAGGCAAGCAATTAGGCAGGCAATAAGGCAGGCAATTAGGCAGGCAATTAGGCAGGCAATAAGGCAGGCACAAAGGCAGATGATTAGGCAAGCAATAAGCAGGCAATTAGGCAAGCAAATAGGAAGGCAATTAGGCAGGCAATTAAACAGGCAATTTGGCAGGTAATAAGGCAGGCAATTAGGCAGGCAAGCAATTAGGCAAGCAGCAAGACAGTTAATTAGGCAGTTAATTAGGCCGGCAATTAGGCAGTTACTTAGGCAGTTAATTAGGCAGGCAATTAGGCAGGTATTATGCAAGCAATTAAGCAGGCAATTAGGCAGTTAATTATGGAGGCAATTATGCAGGCAATTAAGCAGTTAATTAGGCAAGCAATTAAGCAGGCAAGCAATAAGGCAGGCAGGTAATTAGGCAGGCAATTAAGCAGTTTATTAGGCAGGCAAGCAATTTGGCAGGTAATTAGGCAGGCAATAAGGCAAGCAATTAGGCAGACAATTAAGGAGGCAATTAGGCAGTTAATTAGGCAAGCAATTAGGCAGGCAAGCAATAAGGCAGGCAGGTAATTAGGCAGGCAATTAAGCAGTTAGTTAGGCAGGCAAGCAATTTGGCAGGTAATTAGGCAGGAAATAAGGCAAGCAATTAAGCAGGCAATTAAGGAGTCAATTATGCAGTTAATTATTCAAACAATTAGGCAGGTAGGCAATTAGGCATGCAATTAAGCTGTAAAATGGGCAAGCATGCAATTAGGCAGGTAATTAGGCAGGCAGGTAATTAGGCAGGCAAGCAATTAGGCAGGTAGGCAATTAGGCAGGCAGTTAATTAGGTAGGCAATTAGGTAGCCAAATAGGCAGTTGGATAGGCGGGCAATTAGGCAGGCAATTAGGCAGGCAATTAGGCAGTAAATTAGGCCGGTAATTAGGCAGGCATGTAATTAGGCATGCAGGCAATTAATCAGGCAATTAAGCAGGAAATTAGGCAAGTTGGCAATTAGGCAGGCAATTAGGTAGGCAATTAAGCAGGCAATTAGGCAGGCAATAAGGCAATATATTAAGCAGTTAATTAGGCAGGCAGGCAATTTGGCAGGTAATGAGTCAGGCAATTAGGCATAAAACTAGGTAGGTAATTAGGCAGGCATGCAATTAGGCATGCAGGCAATTAGGCAGGCAGGTAATTAGGCAGGCAGGCAATTAGGCAGGTAGGCAATAAGGCAGGCAATTAATCAGGCAATTAAGCAGGAAATTAGGCAAGTTGGCAATTAGGCAGGCAATTAGGTAGGCAATTAAGCAGGCAATTAGGCAGGCACTAAGGCTTTTAATTAGACAGGCAATAAGGCAGGCAATTAGGCAGTTAATAACGCAGGCAATTAGGCTGGCAATTAGGCAGTTATTTGAGCAGGCAATTAGGCAGTTAATTAAGCAGGCAATTAGGCAGGCAATGAGGCAATATATTAAGCAGTTAATTTAGCAGGCAGGCAATTTGGCAGGTACTTAGGCAGGCAATTAGGCAGGCTATCAGGCAGGCAATTAGGCAGTTAATAAAGCAGTTAATAAGGCAGGCAATTAGGCTGGCAATTAGGCTGGCAATTAGGCAGTTAATTCAGCAGGCAATTAGGCAGTTAATTGAACAGGCAATTAGGCAGGCAATAAGGCAATATATTAAGCAGTTAATTAGGCAGGCAGGCAATTTGGCAGGTAATGAGTCAGGCAATTAGGCATAAAACTAGGTAGGTAATTAGGCAGGCATGCAATTAGGCATGCAGGCAATTAGGCAGGCAGGCAATTAGACAGGCAGGCAATTAGGCAGGTAGGCAATAAGGCAGGCAATTAATCAGGCAATTAAGCAGGAAATTAGGCAGGTTGGCTATTAGGCAGGCAATTAAGCAGGCAATAAGGCTATTTATTAGACAGGCAATTAGGCATGGAATTAAGCAGTTACTTGGGCAAGCAGGCAATTTGGCAGGTAATTAGGCAGGCAATAAGGCAGGCAATAAGACATGCAATTAGGCAGGCATTTAGGCAGTTAATAAGGCAGGCAATTATGAAGTCAATTAGGCAGGCAATTAGGCAGGAAGTTAGGCATTTAGGTAGGAAATTAGGTAAACAATTATGCAGGCACTTAGGCAGGCAATTAAGCAGGCAATTAGGCAGGCAATTAGGCAGGCAATAATGCAGGCAATTAGGCAGTTAATTAGGCAGGCAATTAGGCAGTTAATAAGGCAGGCTATTATGATGTCAATTAGGCAGGCTATTAGGCAGGAAGGCAGCCAATTAGGTAGGCACTTAGGCAGGCAATTAGGCAGGAAGGCAGGCATTTATGTAGGAAATTAGGTAAACAATTAGGCAGGCCATTAGGCAGGCAATTAAGCAGGCAATTAGGCAGGCAATAATGCAGGCAATTAGGCAGTTAATTTAGCAGGCAATTAGGCAGGCAATAAGGCAATATATTAAGTGGTTAATTAGGCAGGCAGGCAATTGGCAGGTAATTTGGCAGGCAATTAGGCAGGCTATAAGGCAGGCAATTAGGAAGTAAATAAAGCAGTTAATAAGGCAGGCAATTAGTCAGGTAATTAGGCAGGCAATAAGGCTGGCAATTAGGCAGTTATTAAGCAGGCAATTAGGCAGTTAATAAGGCAGGCAATTATGAAGTCAATTAGGCAGGCAATTATGCAGGAAGGCAGGCAATTAGGTAGGCAATTAGGAAGTCAATTAGGCAGGCAAGCAATTAGGCAAGCAGTAAGGCAGTTAATTAGGCAGGCAATTAGGCAGTTTATTAGGCAGGCAATTAGGCAGGCAATTAGGCAGTTAATTAGGCAAGCAATTAAGCAGGCAATTAAGCAGGCAATTAGGCAGTTACTTAGGCAAGCAATTAAGCAGGCAAGCAATAAGTCAGGCAGGTTATTATGCAGGCAATTAAGCAGTTAATTAGGCAGGCAGGCAATTAGGCATGCAATTAAGCTGTAAATTGGGCAAGCATGCAATTTGGCAGGTAATTAGGCAGCCAATTATGAAGTCAATTAGGCAGGCAATTAGGCAGGAAGGCAGGCAATTTGGTAGGCAATTAGGTAAACAATTAGGCAGGCAATTAGGCAGGCAATTAAGCAGGCAATTAGGCAGGCAATAAGGCAGGCAATTATGCAGTTAATTAGGCAGGCAATTAGCAGTTAATAAGGCAGGCAATTATGAAGTCAATTAGGCAAACAATTAGGCAAAAAGGCAGGCAATTAGGTAGGCAATTTGGTAGGCAATTAGGCAGGCAAGCAATTAGGCAGGCAGTAAGGCAGGTAATTAGGCAAGCAGGCAATTAGGCATGCAATTAAGCAGTTAATTAGACAAGCTGGAAATTTAGCAGGTAATAAGGCAGGCAATTAGGCAGGCAATTAGGCAGGCAATTAGCAGTTAATAAGGCAGTCAATTATGAAGTCAATTAGGCAAACAATTAGGCAAAAAGGCAGGCAATTAGGTAGGCAATTTGGTAGGCAATTAGGCAGGCAAGCAATTAGGCAGGCAGTAAGGCAGTTAATTAGGCTGGCAAATTGGCAGTTATTTGAGCAGGCAATTAGGCAGTTAATTGAACAGGCAATTAGGCAGGCAATTAGGCAGGTAATTAGGCAAGCAGGCACTTAGGCATGCAATTAAGCAGTTAATTGGACAAGCTGGCAATTTAGCAGGTTATAAGGCAGGCAATTAGGCAGGCAATTAGGCAGGCAATTAAGCTGGCAATTAGGAAGGCAATAAGGCAGGCAATTATGCAGTTAATTAGGCAGGCAATTAGCAGTTAATAAGGCAGGCAATTATGAAGTCAATTAGGCAAACAATTAGGCAAAAAGGCAGGCAATTAGGTAGGCAATTTGGTAGGCAATTAGGCAGGCAAGCAATTAGGCAGGCAGTAAGGCAGTTAATTAGGCTGGCAAATTGGCAGTTATTTGAGCAGGCAATTAGGCAGTTAATTGAACAGGCAATTAGGCAGTTAATTAAGCAGGCACTTAGGCAGTTAATAAGGCAGGCAATTATGAAGTCAACTAGGCAGGCAATTAGGCATAAAAACAGGCATTTAGGTAGGCAATTAGGAAGGCAATTAGGTAAGCAATTTGGTAGGCAATTAGACAGGCAAGCAATTAGGCAGGCAATAAGGCAGGCAATTAGGCAGGCAATTAGGCAGGCAATAAGGCAGGCAATAAGGCAGATGATTAGGCAAGCAATAAGCAGGCAATTAGGCAAGCAAATAGGAAGGCAATTAGGCAGGCAATTAAACAGGCAATTTGGCAGGTAATAAGGCAGGCAATTAGGCAGTTAATAACGCAGGCAATTAGGCTGGCAATTAGGCAGTTATTTGAGCAGGCAATTAGGCAGTTAATTGAGCAGGCAATTAGGCTGTTAATTAGACAGGCAAGTAGGCAGGTAATTAGGCACGCAATTAGGTAATTAATTAGGCAGGCAATTAGGCAAACAAATAGGCAGGCATACAATTAGGCAGGCAATTAGGTAGCTAAATAGGCAGTTAGATAGGCGGGCAATTAGGCAGGCAATTAGGTAGCTAAATAGGCAGTTAGATAGGCGGGCAATTAGGCAGGCAATTAGGCAGTAAATTAGGCAGGTAATTAGACAGGCATGTAATTAGGCATGCAGGCAATTAGGCAGGCAGGTAATTAGGCAGGCAGGCAATTAGGCAGGTAGGCAATAAGGCAGGCAATTAATCAGGCAATTAAGCAGGAAATTAGGCAAGTTGGCAATTAGGCAGGCAATTAGGTAGGCAATTAAGCAGGCAATTAGGCAGGCACTAAGGCTTTTAATTAGACAGGCAATAAGGCAGGCAATTAGGCAGTTAATAACGCAGGCAATTAGGCTGGCAATTAGGCAGTTATTTGAGCAGGCAATTAGGCAGTTAATTGAGCAGGCAATTAGGCAGGCAATGAGGCAATATATTAAGCAGTTAATTTAGCAGGCAGGCAATTTGGCAGGTACTTAGGCAGGCAATTAGGCAGGCTATCAGGCAGGCAATTAGGCAGTTAATAAAGCAGTTAATAAGGCAGGCAATTAGGCTGGCAATTAGGCTGGCAATTAGGCAGTTAATTCAGCAGGCAATTAGGCAGTTAATTGAACAGGCAATTAGGCAGGCAATAAGGCAATATATTAAGCAGTTAATTAGGCAGGCAGGCAATTTGGCAGGTAATGAGTCAGGCAATTAGGCATAAAACTAGGTAGGTAATTAGGCAGGCATGCAATTAGGCATGCAGGCAATTAGGCAGGCAGGCAATTAGACAGGCAGGCAATTAGGAAGGTAGCCAATAAGGCAGGCAATTAATCAGGCAATTAAGCAGGAAATTAAGCAGGTTGGCTATTAGGCAGGCAATTAAGCAGGCAATAAGCCTATTAATTAGACAGGCAATAAGGCATGCAATAAAGCAGTTAATAAGGCAGGCAATTAGGCTGGCAATTAGGCAGTTAATTGAGCAGGCAATTAGGCAGTTAATTGAACAGGCAATTAGGCAGGCAATAAGGCAATATATTAAGCAGTTAATTAGGCAGGCAGGCAATTTGGCAGGTAATAAGGCAGGCAATTAGACAGGCTATAAGGCAGGCAATTAAACAGTTAATGGAGCAGTTAATTAGGAAGGCAGGCAATTTGGCAGGTAATTAGGCAGGCAATTAGGCAGGCTATCAGGCAGGCAATTAGGCAGTTAATAAAGCAGTTAATAAGGCAGGCAATTAGGCAGAGAATTAGGCAGTCAAATTGGCAGGATTTAAGCAGGCAATTAGGCAGTTAATTAGACAGGCAATTAGGCAGGCAATTAGGCAGTAAATTAGGCAGGAAATTAGGCAGGCAGGCAATTAGGCGGGCAGGCAATTAGGCAGGCAGGCAATTAGGCAGGCAGTTAATAAGGTAGGCAATTAGGCAGTTAATTAGGCAGGCAAGCAATTTGGCAGGTAATTAGGCAGGCAATAAGGCAAGCAATTAAGCAGGCAATTAGGCAGTTAATTAGGCAGGCATTTAGGCAGGCATTTAGGCAGTTAATTAGGCAGGCTTTTTGGCAGGCATTTAGGCAAACAAATAAGCAGGCATACAATAAGCAGGCAATTAGGTAGGCAATTAGGCAGTTAGATAGGCGGGCAATTAGGCAGGCAATTAGGCATAAAATTAGGTAGGTAATTAGGCAGGCATGCAATTAGGCATGCAGGCAATTATGCAGGCAGGCAATTAGACAGGCAGGCAATTAGGCAGGTAGGCAATAAGGCAGGCAATTAATCAGGCAATTAAGCAGGAAATTAGGCAGGTTGGCTATTAGGCAGGCAATTAAGCAGGCAATAAGGCTATTTATTAGACAGGCAATTAGGCATGGAATTAAGCAGTTACTTGGGCAAGCAGGCAATTTGGCAGGTAATTAGGCAGGCAATAAGGCAGGCAATAAGACATGCAATTAGGCAGGCATTTAGGCAGTTAATAAGGCAGGCAATTATGAAGTCAATTAGGCAGGCAATTAGGCAGGAAGTTAGGCATTTAGGTAGGAAATTAGGTAAACAATTATGCAGGCACTTAGGCAGGCAATTAAGCAGGCAATTAGGCAGGCAATTAGGAAGGCAATTAGGCAGGCAATAATGCAGGCAATTAGGCAGGCAATTAGGCAGTTAATAAGGCAGGCTATTATGATGTCAATTAGGCAGGCTATTAGGCAGGAAGGCAGCCAATTAGGTAGGCACTTAGGCAGGCAATTAGGCAGGAAGGCAGGCATTTATGTAGGAAATTAGGTAAACAATTAGGCAGGCCATTAGGCAGGCAATTAAGCAGGCAATTAGGCAGGCAATAATGCAGGCAATTAGGCAGTTAATTTAGCAGGCAATTAGGCAGGCAATAAGGCAATATATTAAGTGGTTAATTAGGCAGGCAGGCAATTGGCAGGTAATTTGGCAGGCAATTAGGCAGGCTATAAGGCAGGCAATTAGGAAGTAAATAAAGCAGTTAATAAGGCAGGCAATTAGTCTGGTAATTAGGCAGGCAATAAGGCTGGCAATTAGGCAGTTATTAAGCAGGCAATTAGGCAGTTAATAAGGCAGGCAATTATGAAGTCAATTAGGCAGGCAATTATGCAGGAAGGCAGGCAATTAGGTAGGCAATTAGGAAGTCAATTAGGCAGGCAAGCAATAAGGCAAGCAGTAAGGCAGTTAATTAGGCAGGCAATTAGGCAGTTTATTAGGCAGGCAATTAGGCAGGCAATTAGGCAGTTAATTAGGCAAGCAATTAAGCAGGCAATTAGGCAGGCAATTAAGCAGGCAATTAGGCAGTTACTTAGGCAAGCAATTAAGCAGGCAAGCAATAAGTCAGGCAGGTTATTATGCAGGCAATTAAGCAGTTAATTAGGCAGGCAGGCAATTAGGCATGCAATTAAGCTGTAAATTGGGCAAGCATGCAATTTGGCAGGTAATTAGGCAGGCAATAAGGCAAGCAATTAGGCAGACAATTAAGGAGGCAATTAGGCAGTAAATTAGTCAAGCAATTAGGTAGGCAGGCAATTAGGCAAACAGGCAATTAGGCATGCAATTAAGCAGTAAATTGGGCAAGCAGGCAATTTGGCAGGTAATTAGGCAGGCAATAAGGCAGGCAATAAGGCATGCAATTAGGCAGGCATTTAGGCAGTTAATAAGGCAAGCAATTATGAAGTCAATTAGGCAGGCTATTAGGCAGGAAGGCAGCCAATTTGGTAGGCAATTATATTAACAATTAGGCAGGCAATTAGGCAGTTAATTAGGCAGGCAATTAGGCAGTTAATTAGGCAAGCAATTATGCAGGTAGGCAATTAGGCATGCAATTAAGCTGTTAATTGGGCAAGCATGCAATTTGGCAGGCAAATAGGCATGCAATTAAGCAGTCAATTGGGCAAGCAGGCAATTAGGCAGTTACTTAGGCAAGCAATTAAGCAGGCAAGCAATAAGGCAGGCAGGTAATTAGGCAGGTAATTAAGCAGTTAATTAGGCAGGCAAGCAATTTGGCAGGTAATTAGGCAGGCAATAAGGCAAGTTATTAGGCAGACAATTAAGGAGGCAATTAGGCAGTTAATTAGGCAAGCAATTAGGCAGGCAAGCAATAAGGAAGGCAGGTAATTAGGCAGGCAATTAAGCAGTTAGTTAGGCAGGCAAGCAATTTGGCAGGTAATTAGGCAGGCAATAAAGCAAGCAATTAAGCAGGCAATTAAGGAGGCAATTATGCAGTTAATTAGGCAAGAAATTATGCAGGTAGGCAATTAGGCATGCAATTAAGCTGTTAATTGGGCAAGCATGCAATTTGGCAGGTAATTAGGCAGGCAATTAGGCAGGCAAGCCATTAGGCACGCAGCAAGACAGTTAATTAGGCAGTTAATTAGACAGGCAATTAGTCAGTTAAATAGGCAGGCAATTAGGCAGTTAATTAGGCAAGCAATTAAGCAGGCAATTAGGCAGTTAATTAGGCAGGCAATTAAGCAAGCAATTAAGCAGTTAATTAGGCAAGCAATTAGGCAGGTAGGCAATTAGGCATGCAATTAAGCTGTAAATTGGGCAAGCATGCAATTTGGCAGGTAATTAGGCAGGCAATTAGGCAGGCATTTAGGCAGGCAATTAGGCAGTTAATAAGGCAAGCAATTATGAAGTCAATTAGGCAGGCTATTAGGCAGGAAGGCAGCCAATTTGGTAGGCAATTATATTAACAATTAGGCAGGCAATTAGGCAGTTAATTAGGCAGGCAATTAGGCAGTTAATTTGGCAGGAAATTAGGCAGTTAATTAGGCAGGCAATTAGGCAGTATATTAGACAGGCAAGTAGGCAGGTAATTAGGCACGCATTTAGATAATTAATTAGGCAGGCAATTATGCAAACAAATAGGCAGGCATACAATTAGGCAGGAAATTAGGTAGCCAAATAGGCAGTTAGATAGGCGGGCAATTAGGCAGGCCTTTAGGCAGGCAATTAGGCAGTAAATTAGGCAGGTAATTAGGCAGGCATGCAATTAGGCATGCAGGCAATTAGGCATGCAGGTAATTAGGCAGGCAGGCAATTAGGCAGGTAGGCAATAAGGCAGGCAATTAATCAGGCAATTAAGCAGGAAATTAGGCAAGTTGGCAATTAGGCAGGCAATTAGGCAGGCAATTAGGCAGGCACTAAGGCTATTAATTAGACAGGCAATTAGGCAGGCAATAAGGCAGGCAATTAGGCAGTTAATAATGCAGGCAATTAGGCAGGAAATTAGGCAGTAAATTAGGCAGGAAATTAGGCAGGCAGGCAATTAGGCAGGCAGGCAATTAGGCAGGCAGGCAATTAGGCAGGCAGGTAATTAAGCAGGCAGGCAATTAGGCAGGTAGGCAATAAGGTAGGCAATTAAGCAGGAAATTAGGCAAGTTGGCAAATAGGCAGTTAATTAGGCAGGCAATTAGGCAGGAAAATAGGCAGTAAATTAGGCAGGAAATTAGGCAGGCAGGCAAATAGGCGGGCAGGCAATTAGGCAGGCAGGCAATTAGGCAGGCAGGTAATTAGGTAGGCAATTAGGCAGTTAATTAGGCAGGCAAGCAATTTGGCAGGTAATTAGGCAGGCAATAAGGCAAGCAATTAAGCAGGCAATTAGGCAGTTAATTAGGCAGGCATTTAGGCAGGCAATTAGGCAGTTAATTAGGCAGGCTTTTTGGCAGGCATTTAGGCAAACAAATAGGCAGGCATACAATGAGGCAGGCAATTAGGTAGGCAATTAGGCAGTTAGATAGGCAGGCAATTAGGCATAAAATTAGGTAGGTAATTAGGCAGGCATGCAATTAGGCATGCAGGCAATTAGGCAGGCAGGCAATTAGACAGGCAGGCAATTAGGCAGGTAGGCAATAAGGCAGGCAATTAATCAGGCAATTAAGCAGGAAATTAGGCAGGTTGGCTATTAGGCTGGCAATTAAGCAGCCAATAAGTCTATTTATTAGACAGGCAATTAGGCAGTTAATAAGGAAGGCAATTAGTCTGACAATAAGGCAGTTAATTGAGCAGGCAATTAGGCAGTTAATTGAACAGGCAATTAGGCAGGCAATAAGGCAATATATTAAGCAATTAATTAGACAGGCAGGCAATTTGGCAGGTAATTAGGCAGGCAATTAGGCAGGCAATAAGGCAAGCAATTATGCAGGCAATTAAGGAGGCAATTAGGCAGTTATTAGGCAAGCAATTAGGAAGGCAGGTAATTACGCAAACAGGCAATTAGGCATGCAATTAAGCAGTTACTTGGGCAAGCAGGCAATTTGGCAGGTAATTAGGCAGGCAATAAGGCAGGCAATAAGACATGCAATTAAGCAGGCATTTAGGCAGTTAATAAGGCAGGCAATTATGAAGTCAATTAGGCAGGCAATTAGGCAGGAAGGCATGCATTTAGGTAGGAAATTAGGTATACAATTAGGCAGGCAATTAGCAAGCATTTAAGCAGGCAATTAGGCAGGAAATTAGGAAGGCAATTAGGCAGGCAATAATGCAGGCAATTAGGCAGTTAATTAGGCAGGCATATAGGCAGTTAATAAGGCAGGCTATTATGAAGTCAATTAGTCAGGCTATTAGGCAGGAAGGCAGCCAAATAGGTAGGCAATTAGGCAGGCAATTAGGCAGGAAGGCAGGCATTTAGGTAGGAAATTAGGTAACCAATAAGGCAGGCCATTAGGCAGGCAATTAAGCAGGCAATTAGGTAGGCAATAATGCAGGCAATAAGGCAGTTAATTGGGCAGGCAATTAGGCAGTTAATTAGGCAAGCAATTAAGCAGGCAAGCAATAAGGCAGGCAGGTTATTAGGCAGGCAATTAAGCAGTTAATTAGGCAGGCAGGCAATTAGGATTGCAATTAAGCTGTAAATTGGGCAAGCATGCAATTTGGCAGGTAATAAGGCAGGCAATAAGGCAAGCAATTAGGCAGACAATTAAGGAGGCAATTAGGCAGTTAATTAGGCAAGCAATTAGGCAGGCAGGCAATTACGCAAACAGGCAATTAGGCATGCAATTAAGCAGTAAATTGGGCAAGCAGGCAATTTGGCAGGTAATTAGGCAGGCAATAAGGCAGGAAATAAGGCATGCAATTAGGCAGGCATTTAGGCAGTTAATAAGGCAGGCAATTATGAAGTCAATTAGGCAGGCAATTAGGCAGGAAGGCAGGCAATTAGGTAGGCAATTAGGTAAACAATTAGGCAGGCAATTAAGCAGGCAATTAGGCATGCAATTAGGCAGTTAATTAAGCAGGCAATTAGTCAGTTAATAAGGCAGGCAATTATTAAGACAATTAGGCAGGCAATTATGCAGGAAGGCAGGCAATTAGAAAGACAATTAGGCAGGCAAGCAATTAGGCAAGCAGTATGGAAAGTATTAGGCAGTTAATTAGGCAGGCAATTAGGCAGTTAATTAGGCAGGCAATAAGGCAGGCAATTAGGCGCTTTATTAGGCAAGCAATTAAGCAGGCAATTAGGCAGGCAATTAAGCAGGCAATTAGGCAGTTAATTAGGCAAGCAATTAAGCATGCAAGCAATAAGGCAGGCAGGTAATTAGGCAGGCAATTAAGCAGTTAATTTGGCAGGCAAGCAATTTGGCAGGTAATTAGGCAGGCAATAAGGCAAGCATTTAAGCAGGCAATTAAGGAGGCAATTAGCAGTTAATTAGGCAAGCAATAAGGCAGGCAGGCAATTAGGCAAACAGGCAATTAGGCATGCAATTAAGCAGTTAATTGGGCAATAAGGCAATTTGGCAGGTAATTAGGCAGGCAATAAGGCAAGCAATTAAGAAGGCAATTAAGGAGGCAATTATGCAGTTAAATAGAGAAGAAATTAGGCAGGCAGGCAATTAGGCATGCAATTTAGCTGTAAATTGGGCAAGTATGCAATTTGGGAGGTAATTAGGCAGGCAATAAGGCAAGCAATTAGGCAAACAATTAAGAAGGCAATTAGGCAGTTAATAAGGCAAGCAATAAGAAGGCAAGCAATAAGGCAGGCAGGTAATTAGGCAGGCGATTAAGCAGTTAGTTAGGCAGGCAAGCAATTTGGCAGGTAATTAGGCAGGCAATAAGGCAAGCAATTAACAGGCTATTAAGAAGGCAATTAGGCAGTTAATTAAGCAAGCAATTTGGCATGCAGGCAATTAGGCAAACAGGCAATTATGCATGCAATTAAGCAGTTAATTGGGCAAGTAGGCAATTTGGCAGGTAATTAGGTAGGCAATAAGGCATGCAATTAGGCAGGCATTTAGGCAGTTAAAAAGGCAGGCAATTATGAAGTTAATTAGGCAGGAAGGCAGGCAATTAGGTAGGCAATTAGGTGAACAATTAAAAAAGGCAATTATGCAGGCAATTAGGCAGTTAATTAAGCAGGCAATTAGGCAGTTTATAAGGCAGGCAATTATGAAGTCAATTAGGCAGGCAATAATGCAGGAAGGCAGGCAATTAGGTAGGCAATTAGGAAGGCTATTAGGCAGGCAAGCAATTAGGCAAGCAGTAAAGCCGTTAATTAGGCAGGTAATTAGGCAGGCTATTAGGCAGGCTATAAGGCAGGCAATTAGGCAGTTAATAAAGCAGTTAATAAGGCAGGCAATTAGGCAGGCAATTAGGAAGTTAATAAGGCAAAGAATTATGAAGTCAATTAGGCAGGCAATTAGGCAGCAAAGGCAGGCATTTAGGTAGGCAATTAGGAAGGCAATTAGGCAGGCAATTAAGCAGGCAATTAGATAGGCAATAAGGTAGGCAATTAGGCAATTAATAAGGCGGGCAATTAGGTAGGCAATTAGGCAGGCAATAAGACAGGCAATTAGGCAAGCAATTAAGCAGGCAAGTAGGCAGGCAATTAGGCAGGTAATTAAGCAGGCAATAAGGCAGTTAATTAGGCAAGCAATAAAGCAGGCAAGCAATAAGGCAGGCAGGAAATTAGGCAGGCAATTAAGCAGTTAATTAGGCAGGCAAGTCATTTGGCAGGTAATTAGGCAGGCAATAAGGCAATCAATTAGGCAGTTAATTAGGCAAGCAATTAGGCAGGCAGGCAATTAGGCAGGCAGGCAATTAAGCAGGTAGGCAATTAGGCATGCAAATAAGCAGTTAATTTGGCAAGCAGGCAATTTGGCAGGTAATTAGGCAGGCAATTAGGCAGTTAATTAGCCAGGCAATTATGAAGTCAATTAGGCAGGCAATTAGGCAGGAAGGCAGGCAATTTGGTAGGCAATTAGTAAACAATTAGGCAGGCAATTAGGCAGGCAATTAGGCAGGCAATTAGTCAGGCAATTAAGCAGGCAATTAGGCAGGCATAAGGCAGGCAATTAGGCAGTTAATTAGACAGGCAATTAGGCA
The DNA here is from genome assembly GCF_032445375.1 of Bacillus rossius redtenbacheri. Taxonomy (NCBI): domain Eukaryota; kingdom Metazoa; phylum Arthropoda; class Insecta; order Phasmatodea; family Bacillidae; genus Bacillus; species Bacillus rossius. The sequence continues at coordinate 11,944 of NW_026962656.1, read as the reverse complement.
TTTAATAAGCCAGGCATTTATGAAGTCAATTAGGCAGGCAATTAGGCAGGAAGGCAGGCAATTTGGTAGGCAATTAGTAAACAATTAGGCAGGCAATTAGGCAGGCAATTAGGCAGGCAATTAGGCAGGCAATTAAGCAGGCAATTAGGCAGGCATAAGGCAGGCAATTAGGCAGTTAATTAGACAGGCAATTAGGCATTTAATAAGGCAGGCAATTATGAAGTCAATTAGGCAGGCTATTAGGCAGGAAGGCAGCAAATTAGGTAGGCAATTAGGTAGGCAATTAGGCAGCCAAACAGTTAGGCAGGCAGTAAGGCAGTTAATTAGGCAGGCATTTAGGCAGGTAATTATGTAAGCAGGCAATTAGGCATGCAATTATGCAGTTAATTGGACAAGCAGGCAACTTAGCAGGTAATAAGGGAGGCAATTAGGCAGGCAATTAGGCAGGCAATTAAGCAGGCAATTAGGCAGGCAATAAGGCAGGCAATTATGCAGTTAATTAGGCAGGCAATTAGCAGTTAATAAGGCAGGCAATTATGAAGTCAATAAGGCAAACAATTAGGCAAAAAGGCAGGCAATTAGGTAGGCAATTTGGTAGGCAATCAGGCAGGCAAGCAATTAGGCAGGCAGTAAGGCATTTAATTAGGCTGGCAAATAGGCAGTTATTTGAGCAGGCAATTAGGCAGTTAATTGAACAGGCAATTAGGCAGTTAATTAAGCAGGCAATTAGGCAGTTAATAAGGCAGGCAATTATGAAGTCAACTATGCAGGCAATTAGGCAGGAAGGCAGGCATTTAGGTAGGCAATTAGGAAGGCAATTAGGCAGGCAATTAGGTAGGCAATTAGGTAGGCAATTAGGCAGGCAAGCAATTAGGCAGGCAATTAGGCAGGCAATAAGGCAGGCAATTAGGCAGGCAATAAGGCAGGCAATAAGGCAGATGATTAGGCAAGCAATAAGCAGGCAATTAGGCAGGCAATTAGGAAGGCAATTAGACAGGCAATTAAACAGGCAATTTTGCGGGTAATTAGGCAGGCAATTAGGCAGGCAAGCAATTAGGCAAGCAGCAAGACAGTTAATTAGGCAGTTAATTACGCAGTTAATTAGGCAGGCAATTAGGCAGTTAATTAGACAGGCAAGTAGGCAGGTAATTAGGCACGCAATTAGGTAGTTAATTAGGCAGGCGATTAGGCAAACAAATAGGCAGGCATACAATTAGGCAGGCAATTAGGTAGCCAAATAGGCAGTTAGATAGGCAGGCAATAAGGCAGGCCTTTATGCAGGCAATTAGGCAGTAAATTAGGCAGGTAATTAGGCAGGCATGCAATTAGGCTTGCAGGCGATTAGGCAGGCAGGTAATTAGGCAGGCAGGCAATTAGGCAGGTAGGCAATAAGGCAGGCAGGTAATTAGGCAGGCAATTAAGCAGTTAGTTAGGCAGGCAAGCAATTTGGCAGGTAATTAGGCAGGCAATAAGGCAAGCAATTAAGCAGGCAATTAAGGAGGCAATTATGCAGTTAATTAGGCAAGCAATTAGGCAGGTAGGCAATTAGGCATGCAATTAAGCTGTAAATTGGGCAAGCATGCAATTTGGCAGGTAATTAGGCAGGCAATTTGTTAGGCAATTAGGTAGGCATTTAGGCAGGCAATTAGGCAGTTAATAAGGCAAGCAATTATGAAGTTAATTAGGCAGGCAATTAGGCAGGAAGGCAGCTAATTTGGTAGGCAATTAGATAAACAATTAGGCAGGCAATTAGGCAGGTAATTAGGCAGGCAGGCAATTAGGCAGGTAGGCAATAAGGCAGGCAATTAATCAGGCAATTAAGCAGTAAATTAGGCAAGTTGGCAATTAGGCAGGCAATTAGGTAGGCAATTAGGCAGGCAATTAGGCAGGCACTAAGGCTATTAATTAGACAGGCAATTAGGCAGGCAATAAGGCAGGCAATTAGGCGTTTATAACGCAGGCAATTAGGCTGGCAATTAGGCAGTTATTTGAGCAGGCAATTATGCAGTTAATTAAGCAGGCAATTAGGCAGGCAAATAGGCAATATATTAAGCAGTTAATTAGGCATGCAGGCAATTTGGCAGGTAATTAGGCAGGCAATTAGGCAGGCTATCAGGCAGGCAATTAGGCAGTTAATAAAGCAGTTAATAAGGCAGGCAATTAGGCAGAGAATTAGGCAGTCAAATTGGCAGGATTTAAGCAGGCAATTAGGCAGTTAATTAGGCAGGCATTTAGGCAGGCAATTAGGCAGTTAATTAGGCAGGCTTTTTGGCAGGCATTTAGGCAAACAAATAGGCATGCATACAATTAGGCAGGCAATTAGGTAGGCAATTAGGCAGTTAGATAGGCGGGCAATTAGGCAGGCAATTAGGCATAAAATTAGGTAGGTAATTAGTCATGCATGCAATTAGGCATGCAGGCAATTAGGCAGGCAGGCAATAAGACAGGCTGGCAATTAGGCCGGTAGGCAATAAAGCAGGCAATTAATTAGGCAATTAAGCAGGAAATTAGGCAGGTTGGCTATTAGGCAGGCAATTAGATAGGCAATTAAGCAGGCAATAAGACTATTATTAGACAGGCAATTAGGTAGGCAATTAGGCAGTTAATAAGGCAGGCAATTTGGCTGGCAATTAGGCAGTTAATTGAGCAGGCAATTAGGCAGTTAATTGAACAGGCAATTAGGCAGGCAATAAGGCAATATATTAAGCAGTTAATTAGGCAGGCATGCAATTTGGCAGGTAATTAGGCAGGCAATTAGGCAGGCTATAAGGCAGGCAATTAAACAGTTAATAATGCAGTTAATTAGGCAGGCAAGTCATTTGGCAGGTAATTAGGCAGGCAATAAGGCAAGCAATGAAGCAGGCAATTAAGGAGGCTATTAGGCAGTTATTAGGCAAGCAATTAGGAAGGCAGTTTATTAGGCAAACAGGCAATTAGGCATGCAATTAAGCAGTTACTTGGGCAAGCAGGCAATTTGGCAGGTAATTAGGCAGGCAATAAGGCAGGCAATAAGACATGCAATTAGGCAGGCATTTAGGCAGTTAATCAGGCAGGCAATTATGAAGTCAATTAGGCAGACAATTAGGCAGGAAGGCAGGCATTTAGGTAGGAATTAGGTAAACAATTATGCAGGCAATTAGGCAGGCAATTAAGCAGGCAATTAGGCAGGCAATTAGGAAGGCAATTAGCTAGGCCATATGCAGGCAATTAGGCAGGCAATTAGGCAGTTAATAAGGCAGGCTATTATGAAGTGAATTATGCAGGCTATTAGGCACGAAGGCAGCCAATTAGGTAGGCAATTAGGTAGGCATTTAGGCAGATAATAAGGCAAGCAGGCAATTAGGCATGCAATTAAGCAGGTAATTGGGCAAGCAGGCAATTAAGTAGGTAATAAGGCAGGCAATTAGGCAGGCAATTAGGCAGGCAATTAGGCAGGCAATAAGGCAGGCAATTATGCAGTTAATTAGCCAGGCAATTAGCAGTTAATAAGGCAGGCATTTATGAAGTCAATTAGGCAGGCAATTAGGCAGGAAGGCAGGCAATTAGGTAGGCAATTTTGTAGGCAATTAAACAGGCAAGCAATTAGGCAGGCAGTAAGGCAGTTAATAAGGCTGGCATTAGACAGTTAATTGAGCATGCAATTAGGCAGTTGATTGAGCAGGCTATTTGGCAGTTAATAAGGCAGGCAATTATGAAGTCAATTAGGCAGGTAATTAGGCAGAAAGGCAGGCATTTAGGTAGGCAATTAGGAAGGCAATTAGGCAGGCAATTAGGTAGGCAATTTGGTAGGCAATTAGGCAGGCAGTAAGGAAGATAATTAGGCAGGTAATTAGGCAGGCATTTAGGCAGTTAATTAGGCAGGCAATTAGGCAAACAATTAAGCAGGCAATAATGCAGGCATTTAGGCAGATAATTAGGCAAGCAATTAGGCAGGCAATTAGGCAGGCAAATAGGCAGGCAAATACACAGCCAATTAGGCAGGCAATTAGGCAGGCAATAAACCAGGAAATTTGGCAGTAATATTGTAGGCAATTGGGCAGTTAATAAGGCAGGCAATTATGAAGTCAATTAGGCAGGCAATTAGGCACGAAGGCAGGCAATTAGGTAGGCAATTAGGAAGGCAATTAGGAATGCAAGCAATTAGGCAGGCAGTAAGGCAGTTAATTAGGCAGGCAATTAGGCAGATAATTAGGTAAGCAGGCAATTTGGCATGCAATTAAGCAGTTAAATGGGCAAGCAGGCAATTTGGCAGGTAATTAGGCAGGCAATTAGGCAGTTAATTAGGCAGGTAATTAAGCAGGCATGCAATTAGGCATGCAGGCAATTAGGCAGGCAGGCAATTTGGCAGATAGGCAATTAGGCAGGTTATAATGCAGGCAATTAGGCAGTTAATAAAGCAGTTAATAAGGCAGGCAATTAGGCAGTTAATTAGGCAGGCAATAAGGCAGGCAATTAGGCAGGCAGGTAGTTAGGCAGGCAATTAAGCAGTTAATTAGGCAGGCAAGCAATTTGGCAGGTAATTAGGCAGGTAATAAGGCAAGCAATTAGGCAGGCAATTAAGGAGGCAATTATGCAGTTAATTAGGCAAGCATTTAGGCAGGCAGGCAATTAAGCAAGCAAATAGGCATGCAATTAAGCAGTCAATTGGGCAAGCATGCAATTTGGCAGGTTATTAGGCAGGCAATTTGGCAGGAAATTAGGCAGGAAATAAGGCATTTAATTAGGCAGATAATTAGGCAGGAAATTAGGCAGGCAATTAGGCAGGCAATTAGTCAGACAGACAATAAGGCAGGCAATTAGGCAGGTAATTAGGCAGGCAATAAGGCAGGCAAATAGGCAGGCAATTAGACAGCCAATTAAGAAGGAAATTAGGCATTTAATTAGGCAGATAATTAGGCAGGCAATTAGGCAGGCAATTAGGCAGCAATTAGGCAGGCAATTAGTCAGACAGACAATTAGGCAGGCAATTAGGCAGGTAATTATGTAGGCAATTAGGCAGGCAATTAGGCAGGCAATTAGGCAATGAAATAAGCAGTTAATTAGGCATGCAATAAGACAGATGATTAGGCAGGCAATAAGGCAATTAATTAGGCAGGCAATTAGGCAGTTAATTAGGCAAGCAATAATGCGAGCAATTAGGCAGGCAATTAGGCAGGCAGTTAGGCAGGTAATTAGGCAGGCAATTAGGCAGTTAATAAGACAGGCAATTAGGTAGGCAATGAGGCAGGCAATGTGGCAGGCAATTAGGCAGGTAGGTAATTAGTCAGGCAATTAGACAGGCAATTAAGCAGGCAATTAGGCAGTTAATTAGGCAAGCAATTAGACAGGCAAGCAATAAGGCAGGCAGGTAATTAGGCAGGCAATTAAGCAGTTAGTTAGGCAGGCAAACAATTTGGCAGGTAATTAGGCAGGCAATAAGGCAAGCAATTAAGCGGGCAATTAAGGAGGCAATTATGCAGTTAATTAGGCAAGCAATTAGGCAGGCAGGCAATTAGGCAGGCAATTAGGCATGCAATTAAGCAGTAAATTGAGAAAGCATGCAATTTGGCAGGCAATTAGGCAGGCAATTAGGCAGTTAATAAGGCAAGCAATTATGAAGTCAAATAGGCAGGCAATTAGGCAGGAAGGAAGGCAATTAGGTAGGCAATTAGGTAAACAATTAGGCAGGCAATTAGGCAGTTAATTAGGCAGGCAATTAGGCAGTTAATTATGCAGGCAATTAGGCAGGCAAGCAATTAGGCAGGCAATTAGATAGTTCTTTAGGCAGGCAATTAGGCAGTTAATTAGGCCCCTAATAGGCAGGCTATTTAGCAGGTAATTAGGCAGGCAATTAAGCAGTTCATTAGGCAAGCAGGCAATTTGGCAGGTAATTAGGCAGGCAATTAGGCAGTCAAATAGGCAGGCAATTAGGCAGTTAATTAGGCAGGCAATTAGGCAGTTAATTAGGCAGGCAATTAGGCAGTTGGCTGTTTGATGTTTGTGGTTTGCGGATATCGGTTTGCGGTTTACGAATCGCAGTTTTCAGTTCGCAATTAGCACCACGCAGTTCGTAGTTAGCAGTTTACAGTTCGCAGGTTGCAGTGAGAAGTTTGCTGTTCGCATTTCGCTTTTCGCACATCGCAGTTCTAAGAATGCAGTTTGCAGTTCGCAATTTGTAGTTCGCAAATTGCAGTTTGCAGTTTGCAGTGCGTAGTTCTTAGTTTGCAGTTCACAGTTTTCTGTTCGCAGTTCTTAGTTTGCAATTCGCAGTTTACTGTTCAGAGTTCGTAGTTTCGCTTTTTTCAGTTTGCAGTTCGCAGTTGGGAGTTTGCAGTTTGTAGTTTGTTGTTTAAATTATGTTCTTTGCGGATTGCTGTTCGCATTTGCAGATTGTAGTTTTGCAGTTCGCCGTTTACAGTTCGCTGTTCGACGTCATCTATCGCCGTTTGCGTTTTTCGGTCTGCAGTTTGCGGATTGCGGTTTTAGTTTTGTGGTTTGCAGTTGGCAGTTTGCTTTAATCAGTTTGCAGTTCGCAATATGAAGTTCGTAGTTTGAATTTTACAGTTTGCAATTTGCACATTGCAGGTCGCAGTTTAGAGTTCACAGTTTGCAGTTTGCAATTTGCCATTAGCAGTTTTCAGTTTTCGGTTTGCGTTTTGCGGTTTGCAGTTAGCATTAGACAGTTTGCAGTTTGCAGTTCGTAGTTTGCGGTAAACGGTTTTTGATTTTTGTTTGCGGATTGCCATTTGCTGTTCGCAGTTTGAAGTTTCCATTTCCCAGTTCGCAGTTTGAGGTTAACAGTTCGCAGTTCGCAGATCCCAAACTTCCGCATACGGTTTTCAGTTTGCGGTTTGCATTTGCAGTTTGCAGTTCGTATTTTGTATTTCGCTGTTCGCAATTCGCAAATCTTTGAGGTTAGTGGTTTGCGGTTCGCTGTTTGCAGTTCACAGTTTTCATTTCGCAATTGGCAGTTTGCAGTTCGCAGTTTTAATCGTTGTTTTAAGTTTGCTGTTCGCAAATCGCAAATTGCCCTTTGCGGATTACGGTGTTCGGTTTGCGGTTTTAGGTTTGTAGTTTGCGGATTGCCGTTTGCAGTTCGCATTTGCAGTTCCTGGTTTGCAGTTCGCATTTGCAGTTCGTGGTTTGCAGTTCGCAGTTTTTCATTTCGCAGTATGCTGTTCGCAGTTCTCAAATAAGCATTTGTGGTTTTGTGGTTTGCAGTTTGAAGTTTTACAGTTTGGGATTTGCAGCTCTTAATTCGCTGTTCGCAGTTCGCAGTTTGCACTTCACAGTTTGCAGTTCGCAGTTTGCAGTTCACATGTTACAGTCATAAGTTTGTCGTTCGCAGGTTGCAGTTCGCAGTTTGCAGGGTGCAGTTCGGAGTTTGCTGTGCGCAGTTAGTAGGTATATATTTCGCAGTTTGCCGTTCGCAGATTGCAGTTGCAGTTTGCAGTTTGCAGTTAGGTGTTTACAGTTTGCAGTTTTCAGTTCGCAGTTTGCAGTTGCAGTTGTCAATTTGCAGTTTGCAGTTATTACTTTGTAGTTTACGGTTTGTGGTTTGCGGTTTGCAGGTAGCAATTTGTATTTGGCAGTTCGCCGGTAATTATCAGCATTTTGTAGTTCGCTGTTTGCAGGTTTTTGTTTGCAGTTAGCCGTTTGTAGTTCGCAGTTCGCAGTTTTAAAATCGCGGTTCACAGTTTGCTGGTTTCAGTTCGCAGTTTGCAGTTCGCAGTTTGCAGTTAGCCGTTTGTAGTTCGCAGTTCGCAGTTTTAAAATCGCGGTTCACAGTTCGCTGGTTTCAGTTCGCAGTTTAAATATCGCAGTTTGCAGTTGGCAGTTCGAAGTTTCCCGTTCGCAGTTTGCTGTTTGAAGTTTGTGGTTTGCGATTTCGGTTTGCAGTTAGTTAGCAGTGTGATGTTCGTAGTTCGCTGTTTGCAAATTGCCGTTTGCAATTTGCGGATTGCGAAATGCAATTTCTAGTTTTCTTTTTGTAATTTAAATTTTGCAGTTTGCAATTCGCAGTTTGCTGTATAAAGCTTGCGGTATGTGGTTTGTGGGTTGTGGTATGTATTTCAGGCAATTAGTCAGACAAGCAATTAGGCAGGCAATTAGGCAGTTAATTAGGCAGGCAAATAGGCAGATAATTAGGCAGGCAATTAAGCAGGCAATTAGGCAGTTAATTAAGCAGGCAATTATGCAGTAAATAAGGCAGGCAATTAAAAGTCAATTAGGCAGGCAAGCAATTAGGCAGGCAATTAATAAGATAATTAGGCAGGCAATTAGGCATGCATTAAAGCAGGCAATTAAGGAGGCAATTATGCAGGTAAATAGGCAAGCAATTAGGCAGGCAGGCAATTAGGCAGGCAAGCAATCAGGCAATTAAGCAGTAAATTGGGCAAGCATGCAATTTGGCAGGTAATTAGGCAGTTAATAAGCAGGCAATTATGCAGTTAATTAGGCAGGCAATTAGCAGTTAATAAGGCAGGCAATTATGAAGTCAATTAGGCAGGCAATTAGGCAGTTAATTAGGCAGGCAATAAGGCAGGCAATTAGGCAGTTAATTAAGCAGGCAATTAGGCAGTTAAGTAGGCAGGCGGTTATGAAGTCAATTAGGCAGGCAATTATGCAGGAAGGCAGGAAATTAGGTAGGCTATTAGGAAAGCAATTAGGCAGGCAAGCAATAAGGCAAGCAGTAAGGCAGTTAATTAGGCAGGCAATTAGGCAGTTAATTAGGCAGGCAATTAAGCAGGCAATTAGGCAGTTAATTAAGCAAGCAATTAAGCAGGCAATTAGGCAAGAAATTAGGCCGGCAATTAAGCAGGCAATTAGGCAGTTAATTAGGCAAGCAATTAAGCAGGCAAGCAATTCGGCAGGAAGGTAATTAGGCAGGCAATTAAGCAGTTAATTAGGCAGGCAAGCAATTTGGCAGTTAATTAGGCAGGCAAAAATGCAAGTAATTAAGCAGGCAATTAGGCAGGCAATGAGGCAGGCAAATAAGCAGGCAATTAGGAACGCAGTAAGTCAGATAATTAGGCAAGCAATTAGGCAGGCAATTAAGCAGGCAATTTCGCAGGTAATTAGGCAGGCAATTAGGCAGGCAATTATGCATGCAATTAGGCAGGCAATTAGGCAGGCAATAAGGCAGGCAATCAGGCAGTTAATAAGGCAGGCAATTATGAAGTCAATTAGGCAGGCAATTAGGTAGGAAGGCAGGAAATAAGGTAGGCAATTAGGTAGGCAATTAAGCAGATAATTAGTCAGGCAATTAGGCAGTTAATTAGGCAAGCAATTAGTCAGGCAATTAGGCAGGTAATTCGGCAGACAATTAGGCAAGCAATTAGGCAGTTAATTAGGCAGGCAATTAGGCAGTAATTAGGCCCCTAATTAGGCAGGCTATTAAGCAGGTAATTAGGCAGGTTATTAAGCAGGCAATTAAGGAGGCAATTATGCAGTTTATAAGGCAAGCAATTAGGCAGGTAGGCAATTAGGCATGCAATTAAGCTGTAAAATGGGCAAGCATGCAATTTGGCAGGTAATTAGGCAGGCAATTTGGCAGGCAATTAGGCAGGCATTTAGGCACGCAATTAAGCAGTTAAAAAGGCAAGCAATTATGAAGTCAATTAGGCAGGCAATTAGGCAGAAAGGCAGCCAATTTGGTAGGCAGTTAGATAAACAATTAGGCAGGCAATTAGGCAGGCAATTAGGCAGTTAATTAGGCAGGCAATTATGCAGTTAATTAGGCAAGCAAATAGGCAGGTAGGCAATTAGGCATGCAATTAACCTGTAAAATGGGCAAGCATGCAATTAGGCAGGCAATTTGGCAGGCAATTAGGCAGGCATTTAGGCAGGCAATTAAGCAGTTAATAAGGCAAGCAATTATGAAGTCAATTAGGCAGGCAATTAGGCAGGAAGGCAGCCAATTTGGTAGGCAATTAGATAAACAATTAGGCAGGCAATTAGGCAGTTAATTAGGCAGGCAATTAGGCAGTTAATTAGTCAGGCAATTAGGCAGTTAACTATGCAGGCAATTAGGCAGTTAATTAGATAGGCAAGTAGTCAGGTAATTAGGCACGCAATTAGGTAATTAATTAGGCAGGCAATTAGGCAAACAAATAGGCAGGCAGGCAATTAGGTAGCCAAATAACAGTTAGATAGGCGTCAATTAGGCAGGCAATTAGGCAGGCAATTAGGCATAAATTAGGCAGGTAATTAGGCAGGCATGCAATTAGGCATTCAGGCAATTAGGCAGGCAGGTAATTAGGCAGGCAGGCAATTAGGCAGGTAGGCAATAAGGCAGGCAATTATTCAGGAAATTAGGCAAGTTGGCAATTAGGCAGGCAATTAGGTAGGCAATTAAGCAGGCAATTAGGCAGGCACTATGGCTATTAATTAGACAGGCAATTAGGCAGGCAATTAGGCAGTTAATAACGCAGGCAATTAGGCAGGCAATTAGGCAGTTATTTGAGCAGGCAATTAGGCAGTTAATTGAGCAGGCAATTAGGCAGTTAATTGAGCAGGCAATTAGGCAGGCAATGAGGCAATATATTAAGCAGTTAATTAGGCAGGCAGGCAATTTGGCAGGTAATTAGGCAGGCAATTAGGCAGGCTATCAGGCAGGCAATTAGGCAGTTAATAAAGCAGTTAATAAGGCAGATAATTAGGCAGATAATTAGGCAGTCAAATTGGCAGGCTTTTAAGCAGGCAAATAGGCAGTTAATTAGCAGGCAATTAGGCAGTAAATTAGGCAGGAAATTAGGCGGGCAGGCAATTAGGCAGGCAGGCAATTAGGCAGGCAGGTAATTAGGTAGGCAATTAGGCAGTTAATTAGGCAAGCAAGCAATTTGGCAGGTAATTAGGCAGGCATTAAGGCAAGCAATTAAGCAGGCAATTAGGCAGTTAATTAGGCAGGCAATTAGTTAGTTAATAAGGCAGGCAATTAAAAGTCAATTAGGCAGGCAGGCAATTAGGCAGGCAATTAGGCAGTTAATTAGGCAGGCAATTAATCAGATAATTAGGCAGGCAATTAGTCAAGCAATTAAGCAGGCGATTAAAGAGGCAATTATGCAGTTAATTAGGCAAGCAATTAGGCAGGCAGGCAATTAGGCAGGCAAGCAATTAGGCATGCAATATGGCAGTAAATTGGGCAAGCATGCAATTTGGTAGGTAATTAGGCAGGCAATTAGGCAATTAGGCAGGCAATTAGGCAGGCAATTAGGCAGTTAATAAGGCAAGCAATTTTGAAGTCAATTAGGCAGACAATTAGGCAGGAAGGCAGGCAATTAGGTAGGCAATTAGGTAAACAATTAGGAAGACAATTAGGCAATTAATTAGACCCTAGTTAGGCAGGCTATTTAGCAGGTATTAGGCAGGCAGCAATTAGGCAGGCAAATAAGTAGTTCATTAGGCAAGCTGGCAATTTTTAGGTAATTAGGCAGGCAATTAGACAGGCAATTAGGCAGGCAATAAGGCAGTTTATTAGGCAGACAATTAGGCAGGTAATTAGGCACGCAATTAGGTAGTTAATAAGGCAAACAATTAGGCAGTAAATTAGGCAGTCAATTAGGCAGGCATTTAGTCAGTTAATTAGGCAGGCAATTAGGCAGACAATTAGCAGGCAATTAGGCAGAAAGGAAGGCAATTAGACAGGCAATTTGGTAGGCAATTAGGCAGGCAGTAAGGCATTTAATTAGGCAGGTAATTAGGCAAATAATTAGGCAGGCAATTAGGAAGTGAATTAGGCAGGCAATTAGGCAGGCAATGAGTAAGGCAATTAAGCAGGCAATTAGGCAGGCAATAAGGCAGATAATTAGGCAAGCAATTAGGCAGGCAATTAGGCAGGCAATTAGGCAGGCAATTAGGCAGGCAATTAAGCAGGCAATTTGGCAGGTACTTAGGCAGGCAATTAGGCAGGCAATTATGAAGTCAATTAGGCAATCAATTAGGTAGGAAGGCAGGAAATAAGATA